>NC_057794.1:95626401-95926973 GCF_018294505.1 Triticum aestivum
CCGATCTGGGCTCCCTCGGGCCCGGCGGCAGGGAGGGGAGAGAAGGGCGATGCGCTGACGTGGCGGCGGCGGATTCGTCGGAGGCAGCGGTCGGACATGTCCGGGTGGTGGATTTTGTCCGGTGCGCGAGGTAGGGGAAGGCTAGGGTTAGACCGCGAGTTTCGGGAGGGTTGCACATATATATAGGTAGAGGGAGCTAGGAGAGTCCAAATGAGGTACGGTTTTCGGCCACGCGATCGTGATCGAACGCTGTAGATGATGGAGAGGGTTTTGGTGGGTTTTGGGCCAAATTGGAGGGGGGTTGGGCTGCAACACACACGAGGCCTTTTCGGTCCCTCGGTTAACCGTTGGAGTATCAAACGAAGTCCAAATGATACGAAACTTGACAGGCCGTCTACCGGTAGTAAACCGAGGCCGCTTGGCAAGTCTCGGTCCAATCCGGAAATGTTTAATCCCCACACATGAAAGAAAGGTAGAAATGACCACCGGAGGAGAACGAAGCGCCGGATTGCAAAACGGACAACGGGGAAAATGCTCGGATGCATGAGACGAACATGTATGCAAAAGAAATGCACACGATGACATGATATGCAATGCAAGACACGCAAGCAATGACAACGCAACAACAACGAATCACTGGACAACACCTGGCACATCGGTCACGGGGCGTTACAACACTCCACCACTACAAGAGGATCTCGTCCCGAGATCTAGAATGGCACCGGAGGGACAACGAAAGAGAAAGAGGAGAGGTAAAGCTAAGTTACTTCTTTGACAAACGAGTGAAACCAAAGAACCTAAAGAACCTTGAAAAAGGTTAAGCCAATTCGCGAAAAGAATCCAACGCAGATGAACGAAGTTGAAAACACTCTGTTAGAAAAGAGGAACGAGGGAGAACAATTTTGGGTAGTACTCCGATTGAAAAGAGAAGAAATTGAATAAGAACTTGATATGATGAGAAGATAATTGATGACATTACAAAACACTGACTCTGGAACTATTAAATGAATGGAACAAGGAGTAAGAAATATCTCAGACAGCACTCCGGTTTAAAAGATATGAAAAACTTGATAAAATGAAAGAGCTTGAGCAAAGGGGCAGAACACTCCGGTTAAGAGTATAAGCATGATAAGGACAAGAAGAAGGTTTGAAGAGAGCAGCAACACAATTCCTCCGGGAGAGAGTAATAGAAGATAGTTGATTAAAATAAAGAATGGAGAAGAAAATGCCAACTTCTGTCACAAAAAGAGCTTGAGAGGGCATCCTTAGGAAACGGGTCGAGCGGAGTTGTTGGAAAACCAACAACGAAAGGATAAGCGTGATATGGTCTTGTGGAGTACACCTCAAACTAAGAGATGAAAACCTGTCACACGGGAAAAAGAGTTGGATTGATATGACAAAACTGGCGAGAAAGTATATCGCACCGGAAAGGATATATGAAGAACTTGGATCATTTATAAGCATCATAATAGCAACAAACCTTAGAGAAGGCTTTAGGTGAAATATAACCCAAGATAATAGCAATGAAGAGATTAATGGATTTAAACTACCTCATTCTTGATAAGTTGTGAATCATGAAACACGAAGGAAAAATTATCAAGAATAAAATAATATCACCTTCAATGATATGGAAGAAAGGAATTGCCCTCCGGATTGCAAGAAGAAGAATGCTTGAACTCCCTAGAAATGAATCTCGATGAAAACTTCGAGAAGTAATTAAATCCTTGATGAACCATCATGTAGAACCTCCACGAAGAACTCCGTTAAACAAAAGAATGATCAAACAGAAAGAAAGGGGTAGTTGAAAACACAAGGTGAGGCCTTGCAATGATTTAGATGGATCTCCGTGATAATTAGAGCTTGGAACTCCGGGAAAGAAGGATGAGCTATTGAAACGAAGAATAAGAATTACATTATTTGTATCCTTCACCAATTTAAAATTGATGACAAACAATGGAATTGGCATACTACTTATTCTCGTAGAAAAAGGATTAAGATAGATATAGCGCCAACTTGAGAAGGTCTTCAACTAACCACCGGTGGAATCGAAACAACGAATGAATTGGTATGATAAAGAAGGAAGAGAATTCTTAAACGAACCACCGTAAGGATTGAAAAAGAACGAATAAAAGATAACGAATCACCGGGAAGAATAGCAAATGAATGAAGATGCTTGCTATGATTTAGATACATGAGAACAAAGAGATCATGAATTGATTAGAGAATATTGAATGATGCATCGGTAAGATTTGGAGAATGTGAGTTGCCGGCTGAAATGAATAATAATGAGATGATGGCCTCCGGAGAATCAAACTGAAAAGACTCTTGAATTGCTCCGGATAGGTGAAAAGAATTTTTCACGATCAAAACAATTATGAGAGGATGGCAACAAGCTAGAATCACGAATCTTGAAGAGAATGGAGCAAGATTAAAGAGAAACTCTTCTTCGGTCTTCAAAATCCGAGAATGACGACGAGAAACAACACCCTGAATTGTTGAGATGCTCTGGAATGCAGAAGAATGGAAAAGTTGAAACCACGATGAAAAGAATTTGGAAGATCTTGGAGAGAGGCATTTGACTAATGATAATTCATTCTTGCGTCAAACTTTGACAAGAAATTTGAGGATATCTCCGGGAAATAAGAAGAGGCAGGTAAGATCCTGGGAATAGACCTGTGGGTTAGGGCCCACTCAAAAGGAACACCGTTGAACGATTTAAAAGAGAGGTTGCACCGGTAGAATTAAACGACTTGAATGAGATAACAACTTGGAAAGATCTTGAACGAATGCAAAGTGGAAAACACGAATCTTCGAGATATCTTTAGCACTCCGGAACAAATGAATAGCGAAAAGTTAATGATTGAGAGGTGCACCGGCAAGAGAAGACATTTGAAATAAGGAAAAGAATATGATCAAACACCAAAAGCTTTCTTTGAATCCACCGGAGAAGAGAACGAGTGAAGAGTGACGAACTTGAAGCTCCGTTAGAATCTTCTTGAGAATCACCAGATAAGGATATTGATTGAAAAGAATGGAGAGACTTCACATCAGTAAAATGGATACTTGATTAAGAAAACTGAGTCGTTGAAGAAAAACAAGGGAGGGAGGGCGGGAAAACAAAGGCAACTTGGGAAGGATGAAACAAACACCGTTGAGAGAGCTGAGATTGGATCTTGCGGATGTTGAAATGTTCGGATCCACTTCAAGAGAAACACACCGGTGAAAAGGATTAACATGACAAACTTGATGATCGAGAAGGACTAGTATTCACATAGGAATATGAGAACACCATTTAGGAAAAGGTATGGAATCAACATTTGACTTCGAAGCAACTCGAATACCACAACTCAAAACAAAAACAAAGGATTGGCTTGCAGAATAAGCCGGAACAAACATATGATTGAGATTTCGTCCGAAGTTTTCGTGGTGGGGCCTACACGGGCTCGATCGTACAGCACCATCATTTACAAGGCAGTGCACATGACATACGAAGTGTCCCCGAGTCGGCATAGCCAAGGACTCTTTAAGACACAACGAGACCACTGTAAAAACGACCGTGAATAGGCGGACCACTAGACGTCGAACCCCAATTTCAAATCATACATTTGTCGAAAGATATCCTAAGAGCTACTTGAATTCCCACTTATAAACTCCCGAAATTTTCCGATTATGCAATCAGGTGTTGGGGATACAAGGGAAGCATAATATCTCACCCAAAACTAACAAATCCTACATCCAGCTGTATCCATCCTTCAACACATAACCAAGAAACCTTCGGAAATCATCTACCTCAACCTTCGAAAAGCATCCGTTATACGAGTTATGGCAATACTCCCGAACTCCCGCCCCAGTACTGGGTGGCGTCGAGGTTATCTCACCAACGAACTGCATAAAAGAGATTTTCGATGTCGGCGTACTAAACTCAGGTATTCCAGAACTGCAACGATAAAATTATGATGACAACACCTCAGAGCTCAACTCCCCGGGACACTTCCACAAAACCCCTGACAGGAGGCACCAAGACAATGTTCTCGTCATAAAACCATCGAAATGATTCCAAGATACCTGCGTGATCCTAAATTTTTTTAGTGAAATTTGAGAAGAGAAGAGTCAAAACTCTACGTCAAGATGCCTTAACAGAGCGATGAGGAGACTGGGAAGTAAAAAGAATTCCTAAACTCTCCGATATATAATTCCTAAATGACTCAAAACATTTTTCTAGACACAACTCGGCCGCTAAAAACGATCAAGCAATGGGGCTCCTAAGGTCGGGGAAGGCTCTGATTACCAACTTGTAACGCCCTCGATGCGGCTATATCTCCCACGTTGTCGAAGCACGTCTTAGAGGCATAACCGCATTGAAAGAAATGTCGCAAGTGAGGTAATCTTCACACAACCCATGTAATAAAATAGGGGAAGAAGTTACATAGTTGGCTTACAATCACCACTTCACACAATTACATGAATAAAGCATTACAACATCCAAATACAATCAAGGTCCGACTACGGAACCAAGATAAAAGAAGAACCCCAAATGCGACAAGGTCCCCGATCGAATCCCAACTGGGCTCCACTACTGATCAACTAGAACGAAACACCACAAAGGACAAGATCTTCATCAAGCTCCTCCTGAGCTTGGTTGCGTCAACTGCACGGCCTCATCGGCACCTGCAAGCTAGTTTTGGAAGTATCTATGAGCCACGGGGAGTCAGCAATCTCGCACCCTCGCGATCAAGACTATTTAAGCTTATGGGTAAGGTAAAGGTATGAGGTGGAGCTGCAGCAAGCGATTAGCCTATATGGTGGCTAACATACGCAAATGAGAGCGAGAAGAGAAGGCAAAGCACGTTCGAGAAAGTATGATCAAGAAGTGATCCTAACAACCTACGTCAAGCATAACTCCAACATCGTGTTCACTTCCCGGACTCCACCGGAAAGAGACCATCACGGTTACACACGCAGTTGACTCATTTTAATTAAGTTAAGGTTCAAGTTATCTACAACCGGACATTAACAAATTCCCATCTGCCCATAACCGCGGGCACGGCTTTCGAAAGTTCAAATCCCTGCAGGGGTGTCCCAACTTAGCCCATCACAAGCTCTCACGGTCAACGAAGGAATAGACCTCCTTCCGAGACATTCCGATCAGACTCGGTATCCCGGTACAACAAGACATTTCGACAGGGTAAAACTAAACCAGCAACACCGCCCGAATGTGCCGACAAATCCCGATAGGAGCTGCACATATCTCTTTCTCAGGGAACACTCAGATGAGCTCTCCATACAACTAAAACCAAACCTCGAGTTTCCCCGAGGGGGCGCTACACAGGACTCTAGTTTGGACCAACACTCAAAGGAGCACTGGCCCGGGAGGGTAAAATAATGATGACCCTCGGGCCGGCCGACCCAAGGGAAAAAAAGGCTAGGTGGCGAATGGTAAAACCAATGTTGGGCATTGCTGGAAGAGCTTTACTTAAGGCGAACTGTCAAGGGGTTCCCATTATAGCCCAACCGCGTAAGGGACGCAAAATCCGGGAACATAAAACCGATATGACGGAAACTAGGGCGGCAAGAGTGGAACAAAACACCAGGCATAAGGCCGAGCCTTCCACCCTTTACCAAGTATATAGATGCATTAATTAAATAAGATATATTGTGATATCCCAACAAGTAAACATGTTCCAACAAGGAACAACATCTCCATGTTCCAACAAGGAACAAAACTTCAATCTTCACCTGCAACTAACAACGCTATAAGAGGGGCTGAGCAAAGCGGTAACAAAGCCAAACAACGGTTTGCTAGGACAAGGTGGGTTAGAGGCTTTGTTCAACAATATGGGCGGCATGATAAGCAAGTGGTAGGTATTGCAGCATAGGCATAGCAAAAGAGCGAGCATCTAGCAAGCAAAGATAGAAGTGATTTTGAGGGTATGGTCATCTTGCCTGAAATCCCGCAAGGAAGAAGAACGAGTCCATGAAAAAGACAAACGGACGTAGTCGAACGGGTCCTCACAAACGCGACGTTACCGGAACCAACCCAAAGAAGCAAACACCGGAAAGAAGCACACAACATAGTAAACAACCAACACATGAACATGGTATGATATGCGGGATGAGGGATGCGATGCATATGCATGATTTGACAAGGAATGCATGAACCTGGCCTCAACTTGGAAATCCAAGTATGCCACTGGAAAGGTGAGATGAAATCGCTTGAAAACGATATAAAGATCGCCGGAATCGGAGTTATGGTTTGGAAATGGCAAGCAATTCAAATATGACACCGGTCTGCGATATACAGCAAGTAGTCATCTAAATGCAACAAGATGAACATGCTACAGCACTCAAACATGGCAAAAAAAATACATGGCAGGGATCCATTTATGATGCTTAACAAAAGATGAACACTAAGCTACGGCCAATTCATCCATTAACAGGTTCAAACAAGCATGGCAAAAATGCATTTGGTAAACAGATTTCAGACTTAGTGAAATTAACACTTGTCTGGAATTTCAGATCAGATAGCACTCTTCGGAGCAACAAAACTACATGCTACAGGAGCTGAACATGGCAAAGTAAAGCATGGCATGGAGATACTCAAATAGCTTAACAAAATTCCCTTAGTGACCTTGAGCCAAAAGGGATCAGAAAATACAATTGCAAGCATGTGAACATAGCAAAACATAATCAGTTTTCAGACTTAGTGAAAACTGGCACATGCTGAAATATAACTCAAGTAGGCATGTTTACGAGCTCAATGCTCTCACTGTAGAGCAAGTCATGGCAAGACAAGCATACATCTATCAAGAATACACAAAATGCAAGCTAGACATGGCAAGAACAATGGCATAGCATGCACGGATCAACTACAACATCATCGGCAAAATTGCAAACAAGTTGACAATCTGTCCAGATTCACAAAGTAGCAAAAGTAGAGCTCTATTGACTCAAGATAGGATGCTCCATAATTGCAACCAAAGACATGAATGGATAGAGCACTACAAGATTAACAAAACATCCTTACTGATTATCCTCAAAAGAGGCACGGATCACTAGGAAACAACAAGAACATATGGCATGATGAGATAAACAGCTCAAGGACTTAGTGGAATTGCTAAGTCCCTGAAAACAGAATTAGCAAGTGCACCACTTTGCAAGCTTGCACTAGTCACCACACACATCACAAAAATACATGGGTTGCACATCTGGAAAGATGACAAAACCCTTAACAAAACATATGTAGAGCATCAGGGCATATCATGCACACAATAATCATAGCAAAAATGACAAATATCTAAATGGAGCAGTAGATCTGACAAATATCTCAAGTAGCACTCTTCTAATAGCATTTCGGGCATTAAGATGAACCCAAATGAAAATGATGCAATGGAATGAAATGATGTACTCTCTGAGGTGAACATTTTGATATGCTATATGCATGAATCGGAGTTACGAATGCAAAGTTACGGCACGACGAATATGAGCACTTGGATCTGGAATTTCCGGGGACTTAGTGAAATTTACCCCGCGGAAAAAGTCAACGGCGAACGGGGATATCCAGGACGGAGCGGTGCGGGGACGGGCGAGGGCGTTTGGATCAGGGACCGGTGGATCTGGTCCCGATCCGGATCGGATCCGGCCGGAGTTTACTCCGGCGAGCTCCGTGAGCTCCGCCGAGGGACGACAGTGGCGAGGCGGGCGCCGGCGGTGGTGGTTCGGCCAGCGGCGGAGCTCGGCGAGCACGGGCGTGAGGCACGGAGCCTGATGGCGGCGGTTGCGCGCGGTGGCGGCGAGGCGGCCAGCGGTGATGGCCGGTCGCGGGTGGGGCGGCGCCTACGGTTGAAGGCGGCGGGGCGACCGGGCTGGGCGGCGGAGATCCCGGGCGGCGGTGGCGGCCCGATCTGGCCCGGGGCGGGCCCGATCTGGGCTCCCTCGGGCCCGGCGGCGGGGATGAGAGAGAAGGGCGGCGCGCTGACGTGGCGGCGGCGGATTCGTCGGAGGCGGTGGTCGGACATGTCTGGGTGGTGGATTTTGTCCGGTGCGCGAGGTAGGGGAAGGTTAGGGTTAGACCGCGAATTTCGGGAGGGTTGCACATATATATAGGTAGAGGGAGCTAGGAGAGTCCAAATGAGGTGCGGTTTTCGTCCACGCGATCGTGATCGAACGCTCTAGATGATGGAGAGGGTTTTGGTGGGTTTTGGGCCAAATTGGAGGGGTGTTGGGCTGCAACACACACGAGGCCTTTTCGGTCCCTTGGTTAACCGTTGGAGTATCAAACAAAGTCCAAATGATACGAAACTTGACAGGCGGTCTACCGGTAGTAAACCAAGGCCGCTTGGCAAGTCTCGGTCCAATCTGGAAATGTTTAATCCCCACACATGAAAGAAAGGTAGAAATGACCACCGGAGGAGAACGAAGCGCCGGATTGCAAAACGGACAACGGGGAAAATGCTCGGATGCATGAGACAAACATGTATGCAAAAGAAATGCACATGATGACATGATATGCAATGCAAGACACGCAAGCAATGACAACGCAACAACAGCGAATCACTGGATGACACCTGGCACATCGGTCACGGGGCGTTACAGCGCCGCCGTCGCCGGCACCGATCGAGTCGGGCATAAACTTTCGTCCAGAGCCCCACGACAACCACCATCACTGTACTGCCGCGAGGATAGTGTTGGGGATCGTAGCAGAAAATCAAAATTTTCTACGCATCACCAAGATCAATCTATGGAGTAATCTAGCAACGAGGGAAAGGAGAGTGCATCTACATACCCTTGTAGATCGCTAAGCGGAAGCGTTCAAGTGAACGGGGTTGATGGAGTCGTACTCGTCGTGATCCAAATCACCGATGATCCTAGCGCCGAACGGACGGCATCTCCGCGTTCAACACACGTACGGTTGGGAGACGTCTCCTCCTTCTTGATCCAGCAAGGTGAGAGGAGAAGTTGAGGGAAAACTCCGACAACACGACAGCGTGGTGGTGATGGAGCTCGTGGTTCTCCGGCAGGGCTTCGCCAAGCACTACGGGAGGAGGATGAGGTGTTGGAGGAGGAAGAGGGTTGCGCCAGGGGAAGGGTGCGGCTGCCCTCTCTCTCCCTCACTATATATAGGGGAAGGGAGGAGGGGGAGGCGCCCTAGGGTTCCCTAGGGGAGGGGCGGCGGCCACAGGGGAAACCCTAGATGGGTTTGGGTGCCCCCACCCCCTAGGAAACTTGCCCCCAAGCCGGGAGGGGCGGCTGCCCTAGGGGTGGCGCCCCCACCTCTCCTGGTTACGTGAGATGGGGTGGGAGGGGCGCTCAGCCCCTTAGTGGGCTGATGTGCCTCTCCCCTTGGCCCATAAGGCCCCCCAACGCTTGCCGGGGCCTCCGAAACCCCTTTCGGACACGCTGGTCATCACCTGGTACCCCCGGAACAATTCCGGACTCCAATACCCTTCGTCCAATATACCGATCTTCACCTCCGGACCATTCCGGAGCTCCTCGTCATGTCCGGGATCTCATCCGGGACTCCGAACAACCTTCGGTAACCACATACTATTTCCCATAACAACTCTAGCGTCACCGAACCTTAAGTGTGTAGACCCTACGGGTTCGGGAACCATGCAGACATGACCGAGACAACTCTCCGGCCAATAACCAACAGCGGGATCTGGATACCCATGTTGGCTCCCACATGTTCCACGATGATCTCATCGGATGAACCACGATGTCGAGGATTCAATCAATCCCGTATACAATTCCCTTTGTCCAGCGGTATTGTACTTGCCCGAGATTCGATCGTCGGTATCCCGATACCTTGTTCAATCTCGTTACCGGCAAGTCTCTTTACTCGTTCCGTAACACATCATCCCGTGATCAACTCCTTGGTCACATTGTGCACATTATGATGATGTCCTACCGAGTGGGCCCAGAGATACCTCTCCGTTTACACGGAGTGACAAATCCCAGTCTCGATTCGTGCCAACCCAACAGACACTTTCGGAGATACCTGTAGTGTACCTTTATAGCCACCCAGTTACGTTGTGACGTTTGGCACACCCAAAGCACTCCTACGGTATCCGGGAGTTGCACAATCTCATGGTCTAAGGAAATGATACTTGACATTAGAAAAGCTTTAGCATACGAACTACACGATCTTGTGCTAGGCTTAGGATTGGGTCTTGTCCATCACATCATTCTCCTAATGATGTGATCCCGTTATCAACGACATCCAATGTCCATGGTCAGGAAACCGTAACCATCTATTGATCAACGAGCTAGTCAACTAGAGGCTTACTAGGGACATGGTGTTGTCTATGTATCCACACATGTATCTGAGTTTCCTATCAATACAATTCTAGCATGGATAATAAACGATTATCATGAACAATGAAATATATAATAATAACTAATTTATTATTGCCTCTAGGGCATATTTCCAACAGTCTCCCACTTGCACTAGAGTCAATAATCTAGTTCACATCGCCATGTGATTAACACTCACAGGTCACATCGCCATGTGACCAACATCCAAGAGTCTACTAGACTCAATGATCTAGTTCACATCACTATGTGATAAACACTCAAAGAGTTCTGGGTTTGATCATGTTATGCTTGTGAGAGAGGTTGTAGTCAACGGGTCTTGCCATATTCAGATCCCTATGTATTTCGCAAAACTTTATGTCATATCGTAGATGCTGCTACCACGTTCCACTTGGAGCTATTCCAAATTGTTGCTCCATTATACGTATCCGGTATCTCTACTCAGAGCTATCCGGATAGGTGTTAAGCTTGCATCGACGTAACTCTTTACATCGAACTCTTTATCACCTCCATAACCGAGAAACATTTCCTTATTCCTCTAAGGATAATTTTGACTGCTATCTGGTGATCCACTCCTAGATCACCTTTGTACCCTCTTGCCAGACATGTGGCAAGGCACACATCAGGTGCGGTACTTCAGCATGGCATACCGTATAGAGCCTATGACAAAAGCATAGGGGACGACCTTCGTCCTTCCTCTTTCTTCTGCCGTGGTCAATCTTTGAGTCTTACTCAACTTCACACCTTACAACTCAGGTAAGAACCCCTTCTTTGACTGAACTATTTTGAACTCCTTCAAAAACATGTCAAGGTGTGCGTTCTTTGAAAGTATCATCAGGCGTCTTGATCTATCTCTATAGATCTTGATGCCCAATATGTAAGCAGCTTTATCCAGGTCTTCCTTTGAAAATCACTCTTCAAACAACCGTTTATGCTTTCCAGAAATTCTACATCATTTCGAATCAACAATATGTCATCCACATATACTTATCAGAAATGTTGTAGTGCTCCCACTCACTTTCTTGTAAATACAAGTTTCTAGCAAACATTGTATAAACCTAAAAGCTTTGATCACTCCATCAAAACATATATTCCGATTCCGAGATGCTTGCTCTAGTCCATAGAAGGATTGCTGGAGCCAGCATACCTTTTAGCATCCTTAGGATCGACAAAACCTTTTATTGTATCACATACAACTTTTCTTACGAAAACTGGTAAGAAAACTTGTTTTGACATCCATCTGTAAGATTTCATAATCGAAAAATACAGCTAATGCTAACATGATTCCGACGGACTTAAGCATCGCTACGGGTGAGAAATTCTCATCGTAGTCAACTCCTTGAACTTGTGAAAAGACTCTTTCCCACAAGTCGAGCTTCATAGACGGTAACATTACCGCCCACGTCCGTCTTCTTCTTAAAGATCCATTTATCTCAATGGCTTGCCGATCATCGGGCAAGTCCACCAAAGTCCATACTTTGTTCTGATACATGGATCCTATCTCGGATTTCATGGCTTCTAACCATTTGTCGGAATACGGGCCCACCATCGCTTCTCCATAGCTCGTAGGTTCATTGTTGTCTAACAACATGATATCTAAGACAGGATTACCGTACCACTCAGGAGTAGTACATGTCCTTGTCGACCTACGAGGTTCGATAGCAACTTGATCCGAAGCTTCATGATCACTATCATTAACTTCCTATTCAACAGACGTAGGCTCCACAGAAAACATCTTTCTGTGTTGCATCACTCTCTGGTTGAAGTAAAGGTTCGACAACCTCATCAAGTTCTATCTTCCTCCCACTCAATTCTTTCGAGAGAAACTCCTTCTCGAGAAAGGACCCGTTCTTAGCGACAAACAATTTGCCCTCGGATCTGAGATAGAAGGTGTACCCAACTGTCACCTTTGGGTATCCTATGAAGATGTGTTTGTCCGCTTTGGGTTCGAGCTTCTCCGGCTGAAGCCTTAAGCATCGCAGCCCCAAACATTAAGAAACGACAACTTTGGTTTCTTGCCAAACCAATGTTCATACGACGTCGTCTCAACGGACTTAGATGGTGTCCTATCTAAAGTGAATGCAGCTGTCTCTAACGCATAACCTCAAAATGAAACGGTAGATCGGTAAGAGACATCATAGATCGCACCATATCTCATAAGGTTCGATTACGACGTCCGGACACACCATAACCCAGTGGTGTTCCAGGTGGCTTCAACTGTGAAACAATTCCACAATGTCTTAAGTGATTGCCAAACTCATAACTCAGAAATTCTCATTGATCAGATCGTAGGAATTTGATCTTCTTGTTATGATGATTCTTAACTTCACTCTGAAATCGCTTGAACTTTTCAAACATTTCAGACTTGTGCTTCATTAAGTAAATATACCTATATCTACTCAAATCGTCAGTGAAGATGAGAAAATAGCGATATCCACCGCACGCTTCAATTCTCATTGGATCACACGCATCAGCATGTATGATTTCCAACAAGTCACTTGCCCGTTTCATTGTACCTGAAAACGGGGTCTTAATCATCCTGCCCATGAGGCATGGCTCGCATGTGTCAAGTGATTCAAAATCAAGTGACTCCAAACATCCATCGATATGGAGTTTCTTCATGCATCTTACGCCAATATGACCTAAGCGGCAGTGCCACGAGAAAGTGGTACTATCATTATTAACTCTACATCTTTTGGCGTGAACATGTGTATTACCACGACCGAGATTCAATGAACCATTCACATAGGGTGCATGACCATGAAAGGTATCATTCATGTAAACAGAATAACCATTATTCTCTAACTTAAATGAATAACCGTATTGCAATGAACATGATCTAATCATATTCATGCTCAACGTAGACACCTGATAACATTTATCTAGGTTCAATACTAATCCCGAAGGCAGATGGAGCGTGCGATGGTGATCTCATCAACTTTGGAAACACTTCCAACACACATCGTCACCTCGCCCTTAGCCAGTCTCCGTTTAGTCCGTAGCTTTTGCTTCAAGTCACCAATAATAGTAACTGAACCGGTATCCAATACCCAGGTGCTACCAGGAGTACTAGTGAGGTACACATTAATAACACGTATATACTTTGTTGAAGTTGCCAGCCTTCTTATCTACCATGCATTTGGGGTAATTCCGCTACCAGTGACCGTTCCCCTTACAATAGAAGCACTTAGTCTCGGGTTTGGGTTCAACCTTGGGTTCCTTCACTGGAGCGGCAACTGGTTTGCCATCCATGAAGTTTCCCTTCTAGCCCTTGCCCTTCTTGAAACCAGTGGTCTTGTTAAACCATCAACACTTGATGCTCCTTCTTGATTTCTACCTTTTGCGGTCTTAAGCACCGCGAACAGCTCCGGGATCAACTCCATCCCTTGCATGTCATAGTTCATCACGAAGATCTAGTAGCTTAGTGATAGTGGCTAGAGAACTCTATCAATCACTATCTTATCTGGAAGTTTAACTCCCACTTGATTTAAGTGATTGTAGCACCCAGACATTCTGAGCACATGCTCACTAGCTGAGCTATTCTCCTCCATCTTGTTGGCAAAAGAACTTGTCAGAGGTCTCACACCTCTCAACACGGGCATGAGCCTGAAATCCCAATTTCAGCTCTTGGAACATCTCATATGTTCTATGGCGTTCAAAACGTCATTGGAATCCCGATTCTAAGCCGTAAAGTATGGTGCACTAAACTATCAAGTAGTCATCAGGATGTGTCTGTCAGGTGTTCACAACATCCACAGACGACGTTGTAGGGGTTTGCACATCGAGCGGTGCATCAAAGACGTAAGCCTTCTGTGTAGCAGTGAGGACACTCCTCGGACTACGGACCTAGTCCGCATCATTGCTTACAATATCTTTCAACTTAATCTTTCTCTAGGAACGTATTGAAACAGGGAGCTACAACGTGAGCTATTTATCTACAACATATTTGCAAAGACAATTTAGACTATGTTCATGATAATTGAGTTCATCTAATCAAATTATTTAATGAACTCCCACTCAGATAGACATCCCTCTAGTCATCTAAGTGAAACATGATCCGAGTCAACTAGGCCGTGTCCGATCATCACGTGAGACGGACTAGTCAACATCGGTGAACATCTTCATGTTGATCGTATCTTCTATACGACTCATGCTCGACCTTTCGGTCTTCCGTGTTCCGAGGCCATGTCTGTACATGCTAGGCTCGTCAAGTCAACCTAAGTGTATTGCGTGTGTAAATCTGGCTTACACCCGTTGTATTCGAACGTTAGAATCTATCACACCCGATCATCACGTGGTGCTTCGAAACAACGAACCTTCGCAACGGTGCACAGTTAGGGGGAACACTTTCTTGAAATTATTACGAGGGATCATCTTATTTAAGCTACCGTCGTTCTAAGCAAATAAGATGTAAAACATGATAAACATCACATGCAATCAAATAGTGACATGATATGGCCAATATCATTTTGCTCCTTTTGATCTCCATCTTCGGGGCTCCATGATCATCGTTGTCACCGGCATGACACCATGATCTCCATCATCGTGTCTTCTTGAAGTTGTCTCGTCATCTATTACTTCTACTACTATGGCTAACGCTTTAGCAATAAAGTAAAGTAATTACATGACGTTTATGTTGACACGCAGGTCATAAATAAATTAAGACAACTCCTATGGCTCCTGCCGGTTGTCATACTCATCGACATGCAAGTCGTGATTCCTATTACAAGAACATGATCAATCTCATACATCACATATATCATTCATCACATCCTTTTGGCCATATCACATCACAAGGCATATGCTGCAAAAACAAGTTAGACGTCCTCTAATTGTTGTTGCAAGTTTTTACGTGGCTGCTATAGGTTTATAGCAAGAACGTTTCTTACCTGCGCGAAAACCACAACGTGATTTGCCAATTTCTATTTACCCTTCATAAGGACCCTTTTCATCAAATCCGATCCGACTAAAGTGGGAGAGACAGACACCCGCTAGCCACCTTATGCAACTAGTGCATGTCAGTCGGTGGAACCAGTCTCACGTAAGAGTACGTGTAAGGTCGGTCCGGGCCGCTTCATCCCACGATGCCGCCGAATCAAGATAAGACTAGTAACGGCAAGTAAATTGACAATATCGACGCCCATAACTACTTTGTGTTCTACTCGTGCATAGAAACTACGCATAGACCTAGCTCATGATGCCACTGTTGGGGATCGTAGCAGAAATTCAAAATTTTCTACGCATCACCAAGATCAATCTATGGAGTAATCTAGCAACGAGGGGAAGGAGAGTGCATCTACATACCCTTGTAGATCGCTAAGCGGAAGCGTTCAAGTGAACGGGGTTGATGGAGTCGTACTCGTCGTGATCCAAATCACCGATGATCCTAGCGCCGAACGGACGGCACCTCCGCGTTCAACACACGTACGGTTGGGAGACGTCTCCTCCTTCTTGATCCAGCAAGGTGAGAGGAGAAGTTGAGGGAAAACTCCGACAGCACGACGGCGTGGTGGTGATGGAGCTCGTGGTTCTCCGGCAGGGCTTCGCCAAGCACTACGGAGGAGGACGAGGTGTTGGAGGAGGAAGAGGGCTGTGCCAGGGGAAGGGTGCGGCTGCCCTCTCTCTCCCTCACTACATATAGGGGGAAGGGAGGAGGGGGAGGCGCCCTAGGGTTCCCTAGGGGAGGGGCGGCGGCCACAGGGGAAACCCTAGATGGGTTTGGGCGCCCCCACCCCCTAGGAAACTTGCCCCCCAAGCCGGGAGGGGCGGCTGCCCTAGGGGTGGCGCCCCCACCTCTCCTGGTTACGTGAGATGGGGTGGGAGGGGCGCTCAGCCCCTCAGTGGGCTGATGTTCCCTCTCCCCTTGGCCCATAAGGCCCCCCAACGCTTGCCGGGGCCTCCGAAACCCCTTTCGGACACGCTGGTCATCACCTGGTACCCCCGGAACAATTCCGGACTCCAATACCCTTCGTCCAATATACCGATCTTCACCTCCGGACCATTCCGGAGCTCCTCGTCATGTCCGGGATCTCATCCGGGACTCCGAACAACCTTCGGTAACCACATACTATTTCCCATAACAACTCTAGCGTCACCGAACCTTAAGTTTGTAGACCCTACGGGTTCGGGAACCATGCAGACATGACCGAGACAACTCTCCAGCCAATAACCAACAGCGGGATCTGGATACCCATGTTGGCTCCCACATGTTCCACGATGATCTCATCGGATGAACCACGATGTCGAGGATTCAATCAATCCCGTATACAATTCCCTTTGTCCAGCGGTATTGTACTTGCCCGAGATTCGATCGTCGGTATCCCGATACCTTGTTCAATCTCGTTACCGGCAAGTCTCTTTACTCGTTCCGTAACACATCATCCCGTGATCAACTCCTTGGTCACATTGTGCACATTATGATGATGTCCTACCGAGTGGGCCCAGAGATACCTCTCCGTTTACACGGAGTGACAAATCCCAGTCTCGATTCGTGCCAACCCAACAGACACTTTCGGAGATACCTGTAGTGTACCTTTATAGCCACCCAGTTACGTTGTGACGTTTGGCACACCCAAAGCACTCCTACGGTATCCGAAAGTTGCACAATCTCATGGTCTAAGGAAATGATACTTGACATTACAAAAGCTTTAGCATACGAACTACACGATCTTGTGCTAGGCTTAGGATTGGGTCTTGTCCATCACATCATTCTCCTAATGATATGATCCCGTTATCAACGACATCCAATGTCCATGGTCAGGAAACCGTAACCATCTATTGATCAACGAGCTAGTCAACTAGAGGCTTACTAGGGACATGGTGTTGTCTATTTATCCACACATGTATCTGAGTTTCCTATCAATACAATTTTAGCATGGATAATAAACGATTATCATGAACAATGAAATATGATATAATAATAACTAATTTATTATTGCCTCTAGGGCATATTTCCAACAGACAGCCCACCGCGCCGCAGCCCTTGACACATCCAGGGAGCCACCACCCTCATCGGAAGCACCAGCGGCCATGCCACACGACACCGCCCCGGAGCCGCCGCCAACAGCCATGACCACCTCTACACTGCTCGCACGGCCGGAGCTGGCACAACACACACCGCCCCGGAGGCCAGGGACCGCTCCCCACGACCACCGCAGCACCTCCACCTACGCGGCGCCGCCGCGCCGCCATCCAGGAGCTGCAGCACGCCGCCACCACCGCAGCTCAACCAGCCGGACGTGCAGCCACCGGAGCCACACGCCTGGGCAGCCCCATCGACGGATCCAGCCTCCTGGCGCCAGATCCGCGGCGGCCGGCCCAGCACCGCCCCACACGACTCACAGGGAGAGGAGAGGAGAGAACGGCGCCGCCACCATGCCCGGGGCCACCGCCCCGGCTTGCCTGCGCCGGCGAGACGCCGCCGCCGCCAGTCGCCTCGCGTCGTCCAGGGCCGCCGCTACGCGTCCCGCGAGGAGAAGTCCCCGCCGCCGCCGAACGCCGAGCGGGCTTTGCCCGTCGGATTCACCTGGCGGCGGCGAGGGGAGCTGGGGTGGAGGTGGGGAAAGCTGGTACAAAAATTCAGGGAATTGGTAACAACTCATGCCTCTGTTTACGGCAAAGCTACAGTTTGTGTAGGTTACCTTTCTTGTAGTTTGATGAAGCATGCTGATTTTAGTGCAATCTAGTTATGACTCCTTTTTTAAAATAAAAAATCATCTTTGTGCAATTATACAAACCACGCAAGGAACAAAAGAAAATATGTTTTGAGCACATGCACAAACGAAATTGTAGGATACTGTATTTCTGAGCAACACAGATTAAAAGGGGTGAGGATCCAGCGGGTCAGACAAATATATCGTACCGAATTCGGATGGAATCCGTCATACCGCCATGACATTGCTCATCATAAAATCTTTGACAGACAGGGTCATCATATCTTAGCTGTCTCAGAACAACAACTAAGCAGGGTCCTTAATCCCATCTTTTGTTACTCCATCCGTAACAAAATGTGACGTTTTTTCATGCCTATGCAAAACCAAAAAATGTCTTAGATTTTGTTACGGAGGAATACTTGTTTTATTGTTTAACTCATCTCTATTAAATGACAAAACATTCAGATCCATGTTTCGGAATTGAAGCTTTATTATAGTTTCTTTCATCCCTTTGTCCACCTTATTTATAATGCAAGCAAGCAAGATATGTACACATACATGAGCAATCACCACTCCTGATCATGTTCGTAGCATCTAGCTAACATATCAAAATGATGGGGAGCTACCACTTTTAGATAGCGAAACCAAAGACCATTTAATATTCACTTTAGTGTTGAATTGAACGCATCGCTCCAGTGTTTACGTATTTTAGTGTGTTTGTTTACTCATTTCAATCCGTATGTAGTCCATATTGAAATATCCAAAACATCTCATATTTGTGAAAAAAGGGAGTAGCATATAGTACAGTCAAATGACTTCAGTGCTTGCTGCTTCCTCTATGGTCCAGCAAAATTCAAAAGATGCAGGTGGTTCTGCAATTGTTGAGGTAGATAGCATAGCTTATCACCAAACATTGGATTAACCCCCCATGTTCATCTGCATATACTTTGGTTAGCAGGACAGGAGCTCTAGCAAACACTGATGTGGATTGCTAGGGTATGTTCAATTCAAGACTACTACAGTTAACAAAGTTTCGCTAGGGTATGTTCCAACTGCCGTGCAACTCATTATGGATGGATCCCTCATTTACCTCCTGCTTAGTACTACCACTATAGTTTCATTTCGTCATAATAGCAATTTTGTAAATGGAAGTTTTTTTTCCGGATGCTACAGATATGTTTTGGCTATTCTATCACGATCTGGTATCTGTTATATACAGTAAAATGCATTTCCAAAGGAACCGTTTGCTTGATTTGATGCTCAGTGATATCAATAGCTACAGATATCACACCCTTTTATTAAATTGTTGTACTCATTGAAATTTTATTCTATTTTTGTGCAGATGATGACGACGCTTAGCTATTCAAAATTCTTTGCCAGTAACTAGGCAGTTTGCTTTGGTCAAGAGAGAGAACATGGTCTGGACTATCCATCTTTTGCTTCTGAATGAAACTGAATCTGCTTTCTAGTCAGTGGTACTATAAAAAACTGAAGTTTCACAAAATGTGTGATCCTTTTGTACTTGATTCTGACTGGTTATCTTCTCTTATTCATGTTTGTTCAGTTCAAATGATGACACAGTGAAACATAACTCTTATCTTGCTGCATGGTGTATGATGGGTGGTATTAATAGGTGCATGCTGGGAGGGGTTAACCAAGCAAAAATTCAGGGAGGGATTGAGGAGAATTTAGTGGTGTAATCCCTACAGGGAATGGGTGAGGAAGTGGCGACCACCCGACAAACCAAACAAAGCCTAACGTGGTGAGGAATTGCTGCTGTGATCACATCACATTATAATTGGCTGTGCCTTTGGTGACACAAATGGAGATGCACATCTGTTAGGAAAGTAAGGGCGCAATCTAAGATTGTAGCATCATGTTTTTTCACATTCAATTGCACTCATTCTACCACGCATGGCAAGGCAAAAAAAAGAAGAGCAGATTTGCAAATATAAGCACCTTCACTTTACTGAGAAAACTTGATTGAGCGGCCTGAACAAGGCACAAAAATCAATTCACGAGCTTATCTTTACTACCAAAATTGCGACTTTATGCCATTCCTCTCACTTCAGCACTGATCTATTTGTCACTGACTGATCAATTCAACTACCTTTCAATGCATTTCCTCGAAAAACCAAAGACTATCATATTGGGATAGAGGAAAAGCTGATACCTCCCTCCTAGAATGAAGTCCAGGAAGGGCAAGTATACTCACAGGTTGTTCTCCTGAACAATATTCCATGCAAACATGGACTTATTCTTCCATCTTGTCAGTAGAGCCCAGCAGATAGCCAACGTCCGGGGTAATAACCGCGCGCTTACTGACCTCTCCCAGGGTGCAGCAATGATTTTCTCTGGTGTTAACCGCCACAGCCTCCTGGACAAACATGCAATTTGAACCGGGAGATACCTGGGAAGTTTGTAATTGTTAGTGTTGCACGGAAAACATATACACAAACACAAAATGCAGCAGTTTACAGTTTTCATACTCACATCAAACAGTGCATCTCCTATCTTCATCTTCACTTTACCGCTTTTATAAACGAGTATCTTCCCCATGAGACCTCCTGGCAGATCTTTGATCTTAGAGCCAGGGAGTGTCTGCCCACGTGCCACTTTAGAGCTTGTGGCAGGTTCAACATTCTCCTCAGAGCCAGTATTTGGTTCTTCAACAGATTCCATTTGCTTTGGTAAAGGAAGAGACGCAGGTAACTGGAAGAAGAGTAACTGTGGTGTGTCGGACCAATCCTGTCAGCACAACAGTCAATATAAAAAGCAGCTATAGTCGTCTGTTTGTGGTTGCTGAATTGTATTGTGCTGTGCTTATTTTAAAAGGTTCAAGCAGTTAGACACCAGGTTGCATACTAATAATATGTAAATTCAAAATTCTGATTTTGCTCTAAAGCATAGGACAAGAAATGACATGCTGTAACAATTTGATAATAAATTACCATTAATCCAAGTTCTTCTGCTGCAGTTAATTCGCCATCCTGAGCTCTGCTGGCCGATTTCTCTCCAAACTCCTCTTCATCAAGAATCTCTACATGACGTACGTAGGAGAGAAATAATGGAGGGTTAAAGAAAAATAATCTTACAACATAAGACCAGAAGGACCAATAGAATACCAGGATCTCCAGAGTAGGGCCTCCTAAGTGGGAGAGTTATAGGATAGTCGCTATGGGTATAATCCTGTAAAAAGATGGAAATTAATCAAATTAATAATGCATGCACAGGAAGACATTCATATTGATTCGCACTTGGTAACTCCACTCACCCATGGATCCACATATTCTTTTGGTGCTTTTGGCGCTGTAACATCATACAGAGCATGCATGAAAAGAAAGGGTGTTAAAGCTCCAAAAATAGCAATATGTACAGTTAAAATAGTGTTGCATGATCTGTGTTCCATTCTGAAAGTGAAACAAAATTGCAATGCCCGACTAACAACTACAAGAGTGCAAGGTCTTCAGCCAAATACACTAATATGTACAGCAAATAAGTGTTCCATGTTCTCTGTTTTGTTCAAAAGGAGAAACAAAATTGCAAAGCCAGCCAACAAACTACCAAAAAGCACAAGTTATTTTCTTTTTCCAATTTTCACGAACAGATATTACCATTTAGTGGAACGTTTAACTAAACATAGAACGATCTAGATAAATATGTCGCAATAATACCTGCCGAATACTTCCGCGTAGGAAAAGATCTTGCGTACGAAGAGTTCCCTTGCCCAAATGCAACCTGTGTATTGATTTCTGTTGTGCCAGCAGATTGATATATCATTAGTAATACATCCAAATTTACAGAGAAAATGCCAGCAATATTAGAAACAGTGGCTGAATTCATCAACAAGACCAAACTAGTTTGATGGTTGTAATAATCTAACATATTCACAGAAGAAAGAGCTAAGCTAAGAGAGTTTCTTTAACATCTACTCTATAATAAGATACACTTTACTACGTGCAGTAATTTTACACTATGCAAGAGAACAAGATTCTAATTTGGTGCAACCTCTGCATATTGCATTCCTGAAGATGAGCACATGAAGCCTTGTAAGTTACAGTTTCCTCACAAGTTATTCGCAATATGTTTTCACCCTCAGAGGCCAACAAAACTACAGTACCAAACACTTGTGCTTGGCCAGCTCTGAAACATTCCACAGTTTCCTTTCCAGGACCGGTGTATTGGTAGAACAACATTGTGTATATTAGGGATGAAACACACATAAACTAGTAACTAGAAATTGTTCAAAGAAGTCCATGACTTAAAAGGGAAGTTGATTGGTCAATTTTGTCTAGTGATGAGGAAGATGCGACTTCCTCAATTAACAGCCCCCAAGATTCTTACAGACATATAGTCAAGTATGAAGATTTAGAACTTAAGAGGTGCTTTTTTCGCAACAATAGTTGACTGATGAGCCAATGCAAATGAGAGAAAATAGGCGCTGAGCATGCTCAAAGAGTAGGATCATGGAACACAATATCAATTAACCACATTTACCTTTTTTCTCAACCTTAGGTCTTCTTCCAAAGGGATCAGTGCTCTACAGATGAAACAAAATATAAAACACACGAATCAGCCATCAAACAAAAAGCTTGCAGATACAACAAACGGCCAACAGACTAATATAGGCACCTGTGATGTCTTCAGTTTCATCAACAATTCCTTATCAATGATTTCATCCTTGCTCTCCTCAACAGGCTCCCTGTAGACAGTTTATAATCAACTAAATCCCATGATACCGTGCCTGCCCATCTAGAAAACCTTGAATAACTGGAATTGTGAAAGAAAATCTAGACAGAAGAAACATACGTTTTTGGGACAACCTTTGCAGGTTTCTTTGGAGGCTTTTTGGGTGCGAATTTAAGTCCCCCCTTAAAATGCAAGAAGCAAAAACCGTAACCATCAAATTGAAACAATGGAATATACATTAGGAACAACGAAAGTGAACACTAACCTTGCGAGGACGGGGCGCAAGGGAGCCATCTATTTCCTTCTTCACGTTACTCTTGTCGTCCATAAGATAGCAACAAATGCAAAAACCTGCAAAAGGTGGAACACCAAAGCTAAGATGGCTGATGGGCCTATCACTATTAGCCGGCGACGGTGACTCAGACAAGAGCGGAGCAGGGCGGCCGGCGGGTTTCGTAGACTGGCGGCGGCGGCGGCGGGCCGTTGAGAGGGGCGGGGGGGGAGGAGGTACCTGGTTCAGACGATCTGCCGCCGCCGCCAATGTCCTCGATCTGCCGCCGCCGCACACGAGAACCGCTCGAGTTTTCAGTCTTCCTCGCGAAAACGTCGACTATTTCTTTCGAGCTGAAGGCCCAACCATTGGGCCCACCAGGGTCCAGATCATATACGAGCCGAGAATCTTATCACCGGCCCAAAAGGAAGTCACGAATTTGTGAGCCGACCTAGAAGAGGAGGAAGAGGAAGAGAAGAGCGCAACGCAAAGAGGCAAAGAATGGCGATGGCGAGGAGGAGGGCCCTCGCGCTCGTGTCCCAGCTCCTCCAGAGGCGGGTTCTCCCCGCGCCGCGCTTCCTCTCGTCGGCGGCCGGCGGCGCTCTAGACCGCCTCAATTCGCCGCCCTTCGCACGCCCGGCCGCGCCCAGGAATCCCGCTTCCCCTTCCCCATGGGATCGGCTCGGAGGTTAGATTTCGCCGCTCCCCTTCTCCTTGTGTCGAATTTGGCTCTGCGAGGTTGGCATGCTAGGGAGGTCGGATTCACGGATTGGACGCGTGGAGATGTGAACTTTAGGGTCGGCTAGCGAATTAGTTTAGCACGTGGTAGGTCGGTTTCTTCATCTGAGCGACGACGCGTTCGTTTGTAGGTCAGTAATGTTCTCTGATTGCTTGCATTGCATTTTGAGCTGAAATGGGCTCCACTTAGGTGATCTTGTTCTTGCATTAGACGACCTGATTGTTCGTGAATATGTTGGTGTCAGTGCCTTAGCTCATGTGCTCATGTTTGTTTGCTTGCAAAATTGGTGTCATGGACAGGGCAGAAGAGGACCATGTTCATCCAGACGCAGTCGACCCCCAACCCGCAGTCGCTCATGTTCCATCCTGGAAAGCCGGTTATGGAAGTTGGGAGCTCTGATTTCCCTAATGCTCGGACTGCGATGACATCACCTTTGGCGAAGGCACTGTTTGCGATCGAAGGTACATCAAGCAGCCGCCCTAGTAATCTACTGCATTATTTTATATTTCAGCATTTCAATTTGCGTATTTACCAGTCCTCCTGTTAATCAGTTAGTTACCATCGTCACAACAAACGATCTGTTGCTATGTGTCTAGTCCTTACATGCCCCTGCAAAGTTTAAAAACCTACCCAGCCCCCCTTGTGTTACAAGCAGGCGCTCTGTGTCTGACATAGGTGTAGATAAGGTTTACTTGTAAAGGCATACGAGGTTGTGCCATGAAATTCAGTTGGAAGAACAGATCTTTTTAGTCTTCTGTGTTTGGTAAACAGTTTTTTTAATGAATCAATGTTAACTATTCATTCTGTTCAATTACTTTTTAGTTTTCCTTTTCATTTTGTCGTGTTGATCTTCTGTTGTTGAACTAAAAGCCTTTTAGCTGTTAAAGGGAACTATTATGAGATGTAATTGAAAAAAGTGGCTTACAAACTACAGAGAGCCATGCACTGAATTATTACCAAATAAATTAGCAACTAAGTAAGCACTATGGTTTGTTGGACATCCAAGCAACCATTTGGGCACAAAAGAAGAGTAAGGGGACTTGAATACAATAAATTGGTGAAACATAAATTGAGGGAGACCTATTTAACGTGGGCAAAGGGCATGATAACTTAATGCAGGCATTGAGGTGGGTTAAATTTGAAGAATAGTATGCAAAAATGCACACGGTTGATTTGTTCATAGGGCAGAAGGAAGTCATTCCAAAAGCAAGAATCCTGATCTTATCTTGAAATCTGTTAGGCAAGACATATTTGGAGCTGATGGTTCTTTATTTTTCAAATGCATCACCATGATGAGGACGTGCAACTTTATCATTGTTTAATAAGGGATTTGACTTCTTACAAAATAGTACATCCATGCAAATGCTTCAGGCTTAGTTTGGCATTCTTTGTATATTCTTTGGAACCATAACGACAAAATAAATGCTAGGATCGGTAAATATGTAACAGCAAAGATGTCACAGCACAACATCTGAAATTGGCGCCAAAATTTCTCAGTGAAATATTCCATTTGGTCATGGTATTGACTGGATTCAATTTCTATGCAGGAGTTACAAGAGTATTCTTTGGATCTGATTTTGTAACTGTGACAAAATCTGATGAGACTTCATGGGACTATCTTAAGCCTGAGGTCTTTGCTGCGATAATGGATTTCTACTCATCTGGACAGCCACTTTTCCTGGACTCAAATACCGCAGCTGCTATGGACACAGCAATTCATGAGGTATTCATGGACATTCTTTCTATTTCATGGTTTGTTTCCATAGCTTTGTTCTTCTGCAGCATGGTCATTTCCTGTGCCATACAATATTTCTAAACTACAATTATAAGAAAAGATTACTGTTGGCAGAACCTTTATGCTTTTTAGTCATATCGCTTTTTATAGAAGTGTTCATCTAGGGTGTGAAGTATAAATGGTGTTGGTTTTATGCAAGATGTAAGCATACAGTAACAATATAAAACATAAGTCCATGGGAGAGACGGATATTAAGAGTTCATTAGGAAAGTACAGAATTATGGAAGAGTTTAGTTGTCTTAGGAAAGATCTAGCAAGTCCAATTAGGAGAGGTTGGTGACCTGAGCAACGCATCCATGCCATCTGGTTATCTTCAGCACGGCAGTTATCACGTTGTGAATCAAGGTTCACACCACCAGCACAATACTGCTGAATAATGCTAACGAACTTGTTCATACTGTTAATTCTTGTGTGTGACAGGAAGGTAGGTAGCAGTAGCACTGACACACTATTTTTTGTTCTCTGTGGGGATGCAAAATAACATTTGTTATCATGAATAATTGAAAACCTGTGCTTGAGATTCTAAATCTGCCATGCAACGTTTGTCTGTGTCGAAGGATGATTCAGAAATAGTTGCTATGATAAAAGAACTGTTGGAGACCCGTATTCGTCCGGCTGTTCAAGATGATGGTGGTGACATTGAATACCGAGGATTTGAGCCGTTAGTACCTCCCTCTCCTGATGTTCATGTATGATGCTGATTTTAAAGAATGTTGGCTACATTGTCTCACTGTGATACTATCCTTGCAGAGAAACAGGAATAGTGAAGCTAAAAATGCAAGGTGCCTGCAGTGGCTGCCCGAGTTCATCAGTCACGTTGAAATCTGGCATAGAGAACATGCTCATGCACTATGTGCCCGAGGTAATATTCAGTGCTTTGTTTCCCCTTTCTTGGAACAGCTCCCATTGTGTGTTTGTGTGTGTGTTCAGTGAAAAAGGCTGTCCATTATTTGATAGCTACAATGCTGATTATCTGGTACTATTCAAGAAATCTGTTAACATTGCTATTGCTTCTTATGCCCAGCTTGCTTAAAAGAGTAACTTATTCATCTTCGATCGATATGTCGCCGTTGGCAGGCTTCACAAACTTTCATGTTTCATTCTTTGGTAGGTGAAAGGAGTGGAGCAGGAGTTTGATGGTGATGAGGAAGCTGAACTGGCTGGCCAGATGGAATGAGTTTTTACAGTTAAATCGCAACCCTTGTCACATATGCTTGTTCAGGGAAACCATGCTATGCATGAAAAGTCCTGGAGAATTACCACTCCCAAAACCATAGGTTACCACTATATTTTGTGAGATAAACCAGGAATAGCCTGAAGGTTTTTGTGATGATTAGATGGTTGTAATTTTGATCAAATGTGTGCAAGAAGCAGACTACCGCACATGGTAGAGAGGCAGCAGTAGCCTGAACCAACATCAACTGCAGTAGGGCTGAATAAAGTGATAGTTGGATTGATCTTTCCTTTTGTCCAACTCTGTATATGCTGAGCATGTCTAACTAATACCAAAGGTTATCACTTTGGTATGGCAGGTGTAATTTCATGGTGGTTATTTCTGCTTTGTATGTACTGTATGTTTTGCATTTGCATATGCATGAATGGTTATGGCTGCAAATAAAATCTGGATTCATCAGCATCAATCAGCATAAGAAACGCAAACTTCTGTCTTGATTTGCACTGATTGAATTGAAAGGAATGAATCATTTTTATTGCTTTGATCTTTATTACACATGAAGGAGGGCAATGCTTGCTTTTGATCACCCATCCTTCTGAATTAACAATGGAAACAAAACACTTACATGGAAATAAACAGAAAATAGGGAACACATTGAATCAGGGGTAAAATTAAAACAAACTCTGGACTAATCACAGTTTGAGCCTACCATGACAGAACAACATACAGCCACTGACCAGCTTTTTCCCTCTCCGGAGCAAACATTTGCCCCAGAGCACCTTCCCTTTCGGTCCCGAATGCGACACACTGACACGATCCAAGATCTACGGCGCAGGTGGATCCAAATACAAAATCCAGCCCCCCATCACATCAACATCATCAGCCTGAAAGAGACATCATTTCCCTGCTGCTCCATCCTGATAATCCATCTAAGAAATCTGTATGACTGGTTTGGAATCACTTGGTGGTCTGTTTAGGCTGCCTTGTATATCATGTATGTATGTACATGGCGCACCAATTGTGGGGGGTCGTCAGCCATGTAGTAGTGGGGGTGTAGATGAGGAGGACAAGGCCATGAGCAAGAATGCAGCCTCCTCCACCCCCATTGAGACCGTCCTTTTCTTCTTCACCACTTGGAGGTTACTGCTTTTGTTGTTGCTACTGCTGCTGCTGTCTTTTACTGCACTTGTTGCCTCTCCGTGATCTTCTCGTTGTTGTTGCTGCTGCTGCTGCTGCTGTTGTTGGTGTTGTTGTTGTTGGTTTAACTGCTGGTTCTGTGGCTTGTTGTCGAGACCTAGCTCTTGCCTCCTCTTCTTCCTGTATCGGATACCGCACGCGTTGCAAAGCGTCTAGGATGGAAGTGAAAAAGTTCAATACACAATTTTAAAAAAAGATGTTCAATACACATTCAGCTCTATTTTTGTTACCAGACTAGGACCACTAACTCCATTGTTACTTTTCAGATCAGAGAAACATATCAGTTTTGCCAACTAAAAAGGAGAGATTACTGGTTGATGGGTGCACGGCTCGGTGCCAGAATGAAGTGAAAAACTATCATGGTGATAAGGATATCCCTTAAAGAATTGGCCCAACCAATAGAAAACAACCAGAGAAAAGCTGGCCCCTTTTTAAATATCCCATCTCACACATGCCACTTGGGAATATTAGGGGGGATTGGAGGTTAGCACTGTTGCGAGGAACAGCTCACCTAACCTCCAAATGGAATCAAAACTGAGTACACACACTGATTCTCTTTTTTTTTTCCTCCCTTTGCCGTGGGACTTTATCCAAAGCTCCAAGCTGCCCTGATTAGAACAATCATCACCATATCTTTTTTTAGATAAAAATCGCCGCCATATCTTATGATCTTCCTCTCCCACGCAAATACCCGGATTAAAATCGCCACCCTATCTTATACTCTGCCAAAACCAGAGGCTCTAATGATTCTAGCATGATCGCTCTAGGAACAGCCTGAACGATATAATCAAGAATTGATCGCAGTATGAACCGCAAGAACTGTGGTGATCAGGCCATGGTTGACACCACCGATCACCTCCCCCACAGGCCACAAGCACAAACAAGAAAGAAAGGAAAAAGAGGGGAGAAGTGGGGAACTCACCCTCGGCCCCGTCGGCCCGCTGCGCCACATGGGGGTGGTGGTGGTGCGGCATTCGACGCAGCACATCCTCCCTCCTTCCCCCGCCGCCGGAGCGACCCCGATCACCTGAGGGAGACGAGGCAGAGGCCAGGAACACATCAGCAGCCACAGAGCATAAGAAGATCTTTCTTTTTTTCAATTAGAAGACGGCCGGGCAGAGAGATGAACCTTGTGGTGAGACGAATCCATCGGTGGCGCTGGACGGGTGGTCTGCTCGGCGGTGATCTTGGTCGGAGATGAGGGTGTCGTGCTGGGTTTGCTCTGCTCTCTTGAAGAAGCGTATGTGGGAGGAGAGGGAGTAGTTGGGGCGGGGAGGGGAGAGGAGAAGAGATAGCAACCAAGGCTAAGCTGCAAGCTTTGTTTTTGATCTCTGGCTAGGCTGCAAGTTGGTAGGGTACTTGTACAAGTTCCCTCCTTATCTTCTAGCCCCTGTATTAATATGTTCTTAGTCTCCTTATCCATTGCTAGCAAC
Source organism: Triticum aestivum (assembly GCF_018294505.1). Lineage (NCBI taxonomy): Eukaryota > Viridiplantae > Streptophyta > Magnoliopsida > Poales > Poaceae > Triticum > Triticum aestivum. The sequence continues at coordinate 95,655,663 of NC_057794.1, forward strand.
AAGGGCGAAAACGGAGCGAAAAGTACTCCCGTTTCCGGTAAATATGAAGCGGACGCTCTCATTGCGGATTACGCTAGAGCAAAAATGGATCCTCCACATATTTTGCCGAGCATGAAAACATGTGGTTTTATGACGAATAAGTTCAATACATGCCCATGTCTCCTCTTACCAACTAAAGTTGCTATAATTACTTTCATATTGATATTTGTTGCTAACATTGTAGCAACAGAATGGAAAGGTCCATCAGATTCAGAGTGGAGAACACACATTGGGATTAACCCATATTTTATAGTAGCTATGTTGCTATAATTACTTTGATATTGAAATTTGTTGATACCATCGTAGCAACAACATAGTTGAAAGTTCCAACAAATTCTGAGGCAGAAAAGTCCATCAAATTTCTGGTAAAGATCGTAAACATACAATCCTAGCACGGAATTTTTGTTACATAATATTGGAGCAAAAATGAATGCTCAACCCGTTTTGTAGGAGTGACGAAACATGTGGTTTGATTATATGTATAAGGTCATACGTGTAGTGGCTCGGCCGTTATCTACTTTGATCCACCACTTTTTGTCCCTCCTTATTTGCTGATGTTGGTGTTAATGCGCGTTAATGCGTTTCCATCTCTTTATTTTGTTATTGTTCATATTAAGGCGAAAATAAACTTGTAGTTGCCTATTTTTCAAAAAAAAAATCTAGATCACCCTTGTTTGTCCCTCCTTATCTGCTGACATTGGTGTTAATGTGTTCCACCTTTTTATTGTTATTATTGCTAGTACGACAAAAATCGATCTCATATTTCCATGTTTTTCAAATAAAAATCATTATCTAGTTTCCGCACCGCTTTTTGTCCCTCCTTATCTGCCGACGTTGGTGATAATATGGTTCAGTCTCTTTTCTTTCTTTTTGTTGCTACTAACGCGAAAATCGTACTCATGGTTCCTTGATTCTAAACCCTTCGATTTAACTGCTATGTTATGTTAGATAGTATTTAAGCCTACCCTTGCATGACCTGATCTTGTAATCTTAAATCCATGTTCCTTACAATCCTAGCATGATTAGGAGTTGCTTGATCTATACCTAGTTCTCTCCCCCTACTTATTTTGCTATACTTAGTCACGCTTAATAGAGTTTGTGTCTTGATCCATTGAATGAGTTTGAGGAATCACATTTTGGTAGTTGAACATATACCTGGCCATGGGCCGGGCCTAAAAAAGCCCACGGCAAAAAACTGAGGCCTAGGCCCTCCCAGGCCCTACCATTGGTCCTACTTTTCAAGCCCAAGCCCGGCTCATCTGGTAAAAAGCCCTGAAAAGCCCTTAGGGCTTAGGGCCGTGGGCTGGGCCTCTTCGTTAAAATGCCAATATGCCAAGCCCAAGCCCGTCCAGGCCCTATTGGTGGGCTCAAAACTCACGCCCAAGCTCAGCCCACGGGCAAGCCCATCGGGCCTAGGCCCTGGATTTTAGGGCCGGGTCTGGGTGGGCCGACAGGGCCGGGCCGGAGATGGCCAGGACTAGTTGAACATGAATAGTGGGATGAGGTAAATATTACTGGAGGTAATCGGAGCTAAACGTGATTAGAGGCCAAAGTGAGAGGCCATGTTGGAGAACGTGATGGGTTCTCTCATTTACAGCGATTAAGGACCGAGTTCTCGTTTCATTGATTCAAGACCGAGCGTACAACCACACAAGGTCATATGGGTAACCTCTTGACTTGCTAAGTTACCTCAGACCAGTCTACCAATGGCAATAGTCCGGGATTTTCATTCGTCATGTGACTTGAAAGGAGATGTGGAGAATGATACCTCAATATAAGGGTGGCCCGACTTACTAATTGGGGCTTGGGTGCATTGTGCAACACTTGAGTATATATCGGAGCACTCAGGTAAACTCACGATTATGGATAGAGCTCGTATGGATGACATCGGGTCGTGTGTAAGGTAAGAGTCATGGTTGATCACCCTCTGCCAACATACAATGTGAAGCGTGCTGCTAGTTGGCACTAAGAGACGATTGGTGCGTGTGGGCAAAGAAGTACACCCATGCGATTTAAATCTACTCCAATAGTTATGTGCATAGTTAGGCTAGTCATAGTGGGAGTAACTTAGGTAGTAACATAGCGCATTTCAAGAAAATTTTGCTTATGTGGCATGTTGTTAATAAGTAGAGAGATGCTTAGAGTAACATAATATGTTACTGTAACATAGCACTTTCCGAGAAAGGATGAGTCTACAAACTAATAAATGAATCCATCTATGACAATACTACTATGTTATTTTGCACTATGAAAGTAGTAATTTAGACTAGTGTCATATGCATGACACTAGTATAAGTTACTCCTCACTATGACCAGCCTTATGTGACCGCTTTGTTATGTTAGCATGGACTAGATAACTATAATTGTTACTTTAAAACATGCTAAGATAAGTGTGAGTATTATGGATTTGTTCCTCGGGGTTTGTAACAAGGGAGGATTAATGGTGGTGTATTGGTTGGTGGTTCTCAGATTATATGGTTGAAAGGATCAAGATGGACCTAGAGGGGGGGGTGAATAGGTACAATTACAATTTTAAGTTGATTATTAGCAAGCTTAGGCAATGCAGAATATAAAGGTGAGCCTAAACAATTGATACGCCGAGATAAGTAATCCAATGTAGTGTGCTCAACAAGTTATAGTGAATGATAGGTCTCATGACCAAAGTAAACCACAAGTAGGGAGCTAGAGTTATTTAAAACCGACAACACGGAGACGAGGATGTATCTCAATGTTCACTTCCTTGGAGGGAAGCTAGTCACTGTTGGAGGAATGGGTGTTATCACGAAGGCTCACCCATTATCCTTCAGATATCACAACGAATGTGATCGCAATCACTAGTGGTAGACCTTGAGATGGCTTTCAAACCTTCACAACTCCCGATGCGACCAGGCTGGGTCTACGTCGTGCCAGGCGGGCGCACTCGCCCCCTGCTAGGACGGTTTGGTCGCACCAGATGGGCCCACACGGGCACCTGGTCAGATGCGCCTCGCATGCCCGGCCTCACGATCTGGGTATACTTGTCTGGCCAAGTGCCGTTGTGTTTGACCCGAGCACGCGCATGCGCCTGACTCATCATATCCAGCCAATATAGGATTTCCTTAAGATGGTTGTTTCAAAAGGCATTTTGGTTCTTTCCTTAAGATGGTTATTTTTCCTATAAGTTTGTCGTGCACTGGCTTGGGACATCGAGGTGGACTTTCTTTGGTGTGATGATAGGCCAGCGTAGCGTCTTTAGTGCAAGGAAGAGGCCGGTACCGTGGTAAGTGCCTTCTAAGCTATGTTGTCTTTGTTCTTATTTTTCTCGGTTGCCATCCTTTTTGTTCTTCATCATGCTTGTAGGTTTTGTGGGCTTCTATTTGAGATGCACACTTGCTTCTTCTCATGACATGCATTGCTACGATGGTGCCGCCATTTTATCTCTTTCCCCATGTCGTACGGTTCTGCCCGTCGGGTACGTTAGCCGGGTTCGCAGAGGGCCAAGAAGTTGTTGTATTGATCATAGAAGGAGGGAGATAGAATCAAGAAAGTGAAACAAATTGGTGCCATGGCAGCAAATTCGGTCGCCATGGCAGCAAATTTGGTCGCCATTGCAGCACTTCTAAAAACCCTACCATTGCTGAAAAGATTGCTGCCATGGCACGAGTTTCCCAATTTCAATCGAATTGATCATATCTTTGATCGTTGTATATGTAATACTTATGCTTCTTTGTTGATGCATGATAGCTTTTGTAGACAATGAGACTTAACATTTTATGATGGAGGTGTATCGATTGTTCTTATTTACTTTATTGTCCTAGACCATGCAATTATGCGCGTCTTAATCTGCCATGTATTGCCTTTTTCATCCTCTATATTTTGTCGACGATGGCATGTAGCCCGTTGATTGCGCTTTGTGTAATGGCCGTCTACAGATGTCATTTGACCTTTGTCGTCCATTTCCTGGTTTTGTATTGGGGATGTACCACCATATGGTTGAGAATAGAGTTGTTGTTGCTGCAATCGAGTGCCCTTGAGTGTTTGGAGATTGCTGGACAGAAACAATGAGGGACTAATGTGTTGGCTAGTGCACACAGAGAGATATGGTCCCTGGAGTAAATATGAGTTTGCTATCACTACTATAGGAAGGTCCTAACGCGACACATGCATAGGAGACCAATCGACCAAATTGTGTGTGATGCATTAATCACAAACAGTATGGTGATAAAACCTTCACCAATAAAACGAACTATGTGCGATGTCGGATCCATCAAATACGGTTCAGAAAAGAGTTGCTTGTGCAATACGTGGCATATAGTTGATCCATACAAACTGTTTGTGATGAGACAAAATAACATGAATGGTTACCCAGATCTAGATGGGTGCGATAGACGGTGTACAAGTGATACGTCTCCAATGTATCTATAATTTTTGATTGTTCCATGCTATTATATTATCTATTTTGGATGTTTTATATGCACTAGTATGCTATTTTATATTATTTTTAGGACTAACCTATTAACCTAGAGCCCAGTGCCAGTTTCTGTTTTTCCCTTCTTTTTGAGCCTCACAGAAAATGGATATCAAACGGAGTCCAAACGAAATAAAACTTTCGCGATGATTTTTCTTGGACTAAAAGACACCGAGGAGACTTGGAGTGCAAGTCAGAAGAGTCGCGAGGCGGCGACAAGGGTGGAGGGCGAGCCCTAGGGGGGGCTACCTTGCCACCCCCTCGGGACTCCTCTAACCTAGCCCTTGGCCCTATATATTCACATGTATTCTAGAAACACCAGAAGCATCCACAAAAACACTTTTCCACCGCCGCAACTGTCGGATTTTGGGTTCCATCAAAACCCTTGAGGTTCGAACACTGGGGTGTGCACGAAGATCTCTCCTCCCCCAAGCTCTCACCCTCACCACGATCTCAAGGCTCGGCGCGTCGAACTCGTAGAACAAAGGGACACAAGATTTATACTGGTTCGGGCCACCAATGTGGTGTAATACCCTACTCCAGTGTGGTGTGGTGGATTGCCTCTTGGGCTGAGAATGAATAGTTACAAGGGAAGAACAACCTCCTAAGGAGAGGTGCTCTTGTGCTTGGCGAGTGTGTGCCTTGGTGGAGTGGATCCGGTCCCAGATCATATCCCCCCTCTACCATGGTGGCTAGTCCTATATATATAGGCATGGGTCCTCTTCCCAAATTTTAGGCGGGAAGGGATCCCACAACGGCCAATTTGAAGGGGGACAGCTAGTACAAGCTATCCTGATAAAAGATGGTCTTTGCCTGCCAAAGGCTCTGGTGATGACGCCGTCTTGGGCTCCACGGTGACCTCCGTCCTGCTGGTCTTGGTCTCATTGCACCGATATGGAAACCTTTGCTTGACGCCTCGGGACTCTGCACCTACGCTTGCCTCTTTCACACCAAAGAGTAAATGAGGACACTGCGCACGCTGGCGCCCGCCTGGCCTAGGTCGTCATGGCTTGCGTCACAGGAACCTCGTGAGGTGCCCCTTGCCTTGATCTCTCCGCCCCTCGCGAGCCAGCCTAGTGAGGCCGCTCCCGAGGAGGTCTTGCGTTGTCCGCCTCGCGAGGGTCTTGAGTGTTTACTGGTGAAGATGGGTCGTACAGGGCCGCTGGTGGAGCCACGTCGTGGGCCGCAAGCAGGCAAGTCTGGGGACCCCCGTTCCCAGGACGCCGACAGTAGCCCCCGGGCCCAAGGTGCGCTCGGACTTGGCTTCTAGGCGAAGCCAAGGGGCAAGTGCGGAGTGCCGCGGGCCTCAACAGCCTGTGACCTTGGTTGACACGTGGAGATTGATGGAACGTGGGCGTCTCCGCTTCCCCATGCTGCCTCGGCAACTGCCCGACTTGACGAGACCCTGCTGCATGCAAGAAAAAGGTCATTATTACCTTAGATTGTGGAGGCCGGCGGATGGCCTCCTCTTGGCTATAAATGGGAAGGGGGAAGCGGAGCCCCCGTCATCCATCTCTTCCTTCGCTCCTCCTGCATCTTCTTCTTCCTTGATCCATCGCTAGCAGCGATGATCATGGCACCAATATGGAGGTTCTCGTCTGCAGAGAAGGGAAAAACCCCCCTCGACGAGCCCGATCTACTTCTGCCAATGAAGAGGCTGACCCATCGTCGCGATATAGTCGTGAGGCCGGAGGTGTCGAGGCCTTGGTGCGAGCGACCACCTCCCGGATATCCGCTGCCTCTGTATGCCCGAGCCGAGGGCTCCAGAGGGAGAGGCAGCGAATGGCACCGCCCACGCTGTCGCCGTGGTCGCCGTGCCGTGGTGGCGTACGCCGTTGCCCCAGGAGCCCACGCCGCGGACTCCTGGCGCGAACTTGTGATGTGGGCGGCGATGCCTCCGCTCACTTGGATTCGCTTCCCGCAGTTCTTCACCTCCGAGATGCCGTTCAGGGGCCCCCTCGAGCTTTGGCTGCAGCATGCCGACTGCGATGCCCCGGCGACTAGAGCGAAGGTCGAAGCCATCTCCTCAGGAAAGATCTTCATGACCTGCGGCTGGGGCGAGGTCGCTCGAGTCTGTCGTGCGGAAGGCGCCCTCTCCATCCACTTTGAGTATGATGGCACCTCCACGATGTTCTTCAAGGTCTTCGACGAGGAAGGCCGCCGCTTGGAGTGCTACCCTGAAGGGGGTCGTCAGGACGGTATAGCGGCCAACGCCGAGCCTGCCGCTGGCTTCACTAACAACTCCTCCAGCAGCAGCGGTGACTCCTGGTGGTCTAGCGATTCTCCCAAGCCCGACGAGACTCCGGAGACAAGCGACGACATCTACATGCCCCCGAGTTCTCGCCGCGCCCAGAGCAAGGCCGCAGCGTCCGGCCGCCGCCGTCGCTGATCTGGATGGGGTTGGTGTCGGCCTCCCGTGGCCCACTGTTGATGATGGCATCGGCAGCGTTTGGCTTGTGTAGATAGGGCCCCTAGAAACTCCCTTCTTATGTTCCCTACGAGGAATCAAGACGACCCCGTGGGGGCGTGTAAAGGATCTGTAATGTCTTTTGTTGATATTGTCCTTATTATGAAAATTCGCGAACGCATGTCCTGCTTCGGCTCGGTCTCCCCTTTCCAACCCCGTGGCAGCTTGGTGCTCTACGCCGACAGGTCCCAGTCCCCGGGCAGGCTGCAGCCGTCGCTGGTATGCCAGGTCGCGATGCCGTGGTCAAGGCCAAGAGGTGAGCGGCCCGAGGTCTAGTAAGAGCTCTTGAGGCACGATGCTCAAGAGGTCCCCTTTAGCGCACAAGCAGCTACCTAAAATGTGGGAAAGGGAGGCAACGCCGCTGCAGCAGGGCTGCGAGAGGTGGGAATCTTATGCCATAGCGCTTGGCTGACCCGAGTGTGAAACTTATCTTGGTAGTCCGGAGTTGTTTCCTTGTGTTGCGCCAGACTCGTGCGCCGACGGCCGTAGTGTAGCCAGGTTAGGCCCGTACGAGCCTCCCCCTCTTATCCACACTCTTCTATGTGCTCTACGTCCTCAGGTCCCGGCCCTCGAGCGAGCTCAGCCGCCATTGGTATGCCAGGTCGCGTTGCCATGGTCAAGGGCAGGGGGTGAGGGCTGGAGAGCCAGTTAGAGCTCCTGAGTCGCGATGCTCAGGAGCCCCCCGTTTTAACGCGCAAGAGAATTGCGTGGGAGAAGAGGGAGCCCGTGGTGCCGTCCGCTGTTGTCCTCAAGAGGTTCCTGCAGGTTAGCGTGAGGAGGGACACAAATTGCCACTATGATTGTCGGTCTGCCACTGGTCGCTCCGCAAGAAGGTGAAGGCACTGAGGGCCTGGTGAGGTGATGTGCGCGGGCGTGATAACCCACAAGTATAGGGGATCACAACAGTTTTCGATAAGTAAGAGTGTCGAACCCAACGAGGAGCTAAAGGTAGAACAAATATTCCCTCAAGTTCTATCGACCACCGATACAACTCTACGCACGCTTGACGTTCGCTTTACCTAGAACAACTATGAAACTAGAAGTACTTTGTAGGTGTTGTTGGATAGGTTTGCAAGATAATAAAGATTACGTAAATAAAAAGTAGGGGCTGTCTAGATAAAGAAACAATAAAGTAAATATAACGAGTGTGGAAAAGTGGTGGTAGGAGTTGTGAAATTGCCCCTAAGCAATTGACTACTTTACTAGACCGATAGCAAGTATTATGTGGGAGAGGCCACTGCTAGCATGTCATCCCTGACTTGGAATTCTATGCACTTATGATTGGAAGTATTAGCAAGCATCCGCAACTACTAATGTTCATTAAGGTAAAACCCAACCATAGCATTAAGATATATTGGTCCCCCTTTCAATCCCGTATGCATCAATTTCTATGCTAGGTTGAAGCTTCTGTCACTCTTGCCCTCCAATACATAGTCCTATCAACATACAACTAACCCTAGGGTGTGATCCACGCGCGCAATCATATGATGGGCACCAAAGGACAGCAACATAACCACAAGCAAGTTAAATCAATCATAGCAATTCATCAACCACCGATAGGACAACGAAAATCTACTCAGACATCATAGGATGGCAACACATCATTGGATAATAATATGAAGCATAAAGCACCATGTTCAAGTAGAGGGTACAGCGGGTTGAGGGAGAGTGGACCGTTGTAGATAGAGGGGGAAGGTGATGGAGATGTTGGTGAAGATGGTGGAGGTGTTGGTGTAGATCGCGGTGATGATGATGGCCCCCGGTGGCACTCCGGTGCCACCAGAAGCGAGGGGGAGAGAGCCCCCTCCTTCTTCTTCTTCTTCCTTGACCTCCTCCCTAGATGGGAGAAGGGTTTCCCCTCTGGTCCATGGCCTCCATGGCACGGGAGGGGCGAGAGCCCCTCCGAGATTGGATCTGTCTCTCTGTCTCTCTTTGTTTCAGCGTTCTCTTCTGGCTTTGTTTCACCGTTTCGTGTATATATGGAGACCCGTAACTCCGATTGGCCTGAAACCTTTGCCGTGATTTTTTTCTTCAGAAAATTAGCTTTCTTGCGGCAAAAGAAGAGCGTCAACCGCCTTATAGGTGGGTCACGAGGGTCAGGGGCGCGCCCTAGGGGGGGTGCCCCCTACCTCGTGCCCACCTCGGACACTGGTTTGTGTTGATTTTTCCTCCAGATTTTCCAAATATTCCAAAAAGTATCTCCGTCCATTTTTATCCCGTTTGGACTCCGTTTGATATGGATATTCTGTGAAACCAAAAACATGCAACAAACAGGAACTGGCACTGGGCACTGGATCAATATGTTAGTCCCAAAAATAGTATAAAAAGTTGCCAAAAGTATATGAAAGTTGTAGAATATTGGCATGGAACAATCAAAAATTATAGATACGACGGAGACGTATCAGCATCCCCAAGCTTAATTCCTGCTCGTCCTCGAGTAGGTAAATGATAAAAAGATAATTTTGATGTGGAATGCTACCTAGCATAATCTTGATCACATATCTAATCATGGCATGAATATTAAGATACGAGTGATTCAAAGCAATAGTCTATCATTTGACATAAAAACAATAATACTTCAAGCCTACTAATAAAGCAATCATGTCTTTTCAAAATAACATGGCCAAAGAAAGTTATCCCTACAAAATCATATAGTCTGGCTATGCTCCATCTTCACCACACAAAATACTCACATCATGCACAACCCCGATGACAAGCCAAGCAATTGTTTCATACTTTTGATGTTCTCAAACCTTTTCAACTTTCACGCAATACATGAGCGTGAGCCATGGACATAGCACTATAGGTGGAATACAATGGTGGTTGTGGAGAAGACAAAAAGGAGAAGATAGTCTCACATCAACTAGGCGTATCAACGGGCTATGGAGATGCCCATCAATAGATATCAATGTGAGTGAGTAGGGATTGCCATGCAACGGATGCACTAGAGCTATAAGTATATGAAAGCTCAAGCTGAAACTAAGTGGGTGTGCATCCAACCTGCTTGCTCATGAAGACCTAGGGCATTTGAGAAAGCCCATCGTTGGAATATACAAGCCAAGTTCTAAAATGAAAATTCCCACTACTATATGAAAGTGATAACTCAAGAGACTCTCTATATGAAGAACATGGTGCTACTTTGAAGCACAAGTGTGGTAAAAGGATAGTAACATTGCCCCTTCTCTCTTTTTCTCTCATTTTTTGTTATTTTTTTGGTGGGCTTCTTTGGCCTCTTTTTTGGGGCTTCTTTGGCCTCTTTTATTTTTTTGTGAAGTCCGGAGTCTCATCCCGACTTATGGGGGAATCATAGTCTCCATCGTCCTTTCCTCACTGGGGCAATGCTCTAATAATGATGATCATCACACTTTTATTTACGTACAACTCAATATTACAACTCAATGTCTAGAACAAAGTATGACTCTATATGGGTGCCTCCGGCGGTGTACCGGGATGTGCAATGATCTAGCATAGCAATGACATCAAAAAACGAACAAGCCATGAAAACATCATGCTAACTATCTTACGATCATGCAAAGCAATATGACAATGAATGCTCAAGTCATGTATATGATGATGATGGAAGTTGCATGGCAATATATCTCGGAATGGCTATGGAAATGCCATGATAGGTAGGTATGGTGGCTGTTTTGAGGAAGGTATATGGTGGGTTTATGGTACCGGTGAAAGTTGCGCGGTACTAGAGAGGCTAGCAATGGTGGAAGGGTGAGAGTGCGTATAATCCATGGACTCAACATTAGTCATAAAGAACTCACATACTTATTGCAAAAGTCTATAAGCTATCGAAACAAAGTACTACGTGCATGCTCCTAGGGGGATAGATTGGTAGGAAAAGACCATCGCTCGTCCCCGACCGCCACTGATAAGGAAGACAATCAATAAATAAATCATGCCCCGACTTCATCACATAACGGTTCACCATACGTGCATGCTACGTGAATCACAAACTTCAACACAAGTATTTCTACAATCCACAACTACCCACTAGCATGACTCTAATATCACCATCTTTATATCGCAAAACTATTGAAAGGAATCAAACATATCATATCAGTGATCTACAAGTTTTATGTAGGATTTTATGACTAACCATGTGAATGACCAATTCCTGTCATCTCTCTAAATAGATATAAGTGAAGCAAGAGAGTTTAATTCTTTCTACAAAAGATATGCATGTGCTCTAACAAATCTAAGTGAAGTAAAAGAGCATTCTACAAATGGCGGTTTTCTATGTAAGGAGAAACATGCAATCCAAACTTCAAATGATATAAGCGAAGCACATGAAGCATTCTATAAAGCCATACTCAAAAGATATAAGTGAAGTGCAAAGAGCATTCTATAAATCAACCAAGGACTATCTCATACCAGCATGGTGCATAAAAGAAAAAAAATGAAAACTAAATGCAAAAGACGCTCCAAGATTGCACATATCGCATGAACGAAACGAATCCGAAAACATACCGATACTTGTTGAAGAAAGAGGGGATGCCTTCCGGGGCATACCCAAGCTTAGACGCTTGAGTCTCCTTGAATATTTACTTGGGGTGCCTCGGGCATCCCCAAGCTTGATCCCTTGCCTCTCTTCCTTCTTCTCACATCGAGACCTTCTCGATCATCGAACACTTCTTCCACACAAAACTTCAACAGGAAACTCGGTAAGATCCATTAGTATAATAAAGCAAATCACTACTCTAAATACTGTTGAAAACCAATTCATATTTTGTTTTTGCATTGTGTCTACTGTAGTATAACTTTTTCATGGCTTAATCCACTAATATAAATTGATAGTTTCATCAAAACAAGCAAACTATGCATCAAAAACAGAATCTGTCTAAAACAGAACAGTCTGTAGTAATATGAACATTTACCATACTTATGATACTTGAAAAATTCTACCAAAATTTTGAAAAATAAACAATTTGTATATAAAGACAGTGCAAAAAGAATCAGAACCAGTTGACGTTCCAGCTAAAAATGTAAAATCACGCACTACAGCCAAAGTTTCTGTCCTGCACCGTACAAACCATCAAGCAAATGTAAACATCCTAAAGGCAAACCTTGGCACATTATTTTTATAATACAATGGAATTGTACAAGGGTATAATTATTTTTATTGAAAAGTTTCTGTAATCAAGATTCACAAAGTTTCTGTGAGCATGAACAAAGTTCAAGGCTAGCTTCCACTTCAACAATGCTTGTCTTTCTCACTTTCGCTTTCCTTTTTGAAAAAGTTTTGGGTTCCCCTCTTTATTTTTGTTGTTTTTAAACTATATAAAAGCACTCAACAGAAATAAATGACTCTCTAAAACTTCCGGGTTGTCTCCCTGGCAGCGCTTTCTTTAAAGCCATTAAGCTAGGCATATAGTGCTCAAGTAATGGCTCCACCCGGATCCTAAGGTATATCAAAGCCAATTTTAATTAACAATGATTTGTAATTTAGTGGTGAGCACAAGGTAACATATATCATGTAATGACGAAGTCTAACTCTCTTCCTATGCATCGGCATGTCATAAAAGAACAATTCATGCACATAAAGTAAAGGCCAATGCATAGTATAAACAGTTTCTTGCAAGTTTATCATATTGGAAACATAGAGAGGTGGAGATATGGTTCCTCTCTCATAATAATTGCAAGTAGGAGCAGCAAGCACATGCATATTATATTCATCAAAATCATCATGCGCAATGGTAAAAGGCAACCCATCAATATAATCCTTAATAAGTGCAAACTTCTCCGATATAGTGTAGTCAGGAGAATTCAAAAAGATAATAGGACTATCATGCGTGTGTGCAATAGCAACAATTTCATGTTTAACATAAGGAACTATAGCAAGTTCATCACCATAAGCATAATTCATATTGGCATCTTGGCCACAAGAATAGCAAGCATCATCAAAAAGGGATATTTCAAAAGAATCAATGGGATCATAACAATCATCATAGCAATCATCCTTCGGTAAGCACGAAGGGAAATTAAACAACGTATGAGTTGAAGAGTTACTCTCATTAGAAGGTGGGCATGGGTAGCTAATCTGCTCTTCCTCCTTTTGTTCTTCGCTCTCCTCCTCATCTTTTTCATCCAATGAGCTCACAGTTTCATCAATTTCTTCTTCCATAGACTCCTGAAAAATATTAGTCTCTTCTTGGACAGCGGAGACTTTCTCAATAAGTGCATTAATTTCATAATTGTATTCATAATTCTCATAACAATATTTCAGGATAGCTAAATTTTCAAGTCTATAAACAGCATCATCAAAATCTTCAAACTCTTTAAACATAGATTCAATTTCATAAGCACCCATAAAAGCAACAAATTCTTCTATTTGTTCCACATCATAGTAATCATATATACCATTAGCATAAGAAGCTAAGGTTTCATTATCATTAAATTTGCATAAAAAGGGAAGGTGTGGAGCCTTCATCCTAGAGCAACAAGTATAATCATAACTCAAGCATCGAGCATACCACTTCAATATATGAATTTGATCCCATAATAGTTTCCCTTTTTGTGTCAAGCGGTAATCCATAAAGTATTCATGTTAATCCAACGTTACTCCCATTAAATAATTGAATGGGGTTTTCTCAGGATTATTAAAGTAGTACATAATATTTTTCACATAACCAGCATCGAGGGTTTTAGGAGGTTCCCCATCTCCATGAGTAGCAAGTACAACTATTTTTTTGGTATTTCGTGTTCCATATCCATAACTGAAGATAGAGAACAACTAAGAACAGCAAATAAAAATTACTTAGTGATAAAGCAAACATGCACACACGAGAATATTCACCCCACGCTATTGCTCCCCGGCAACGGCGCCAGAAAAAGGTCTTGATAACCCACAAGTATAGGGGATCGCAACAGTTTTTGGTAAGTAAGAGTGTCAAACCCAACGAGGAGCTAAAGGTAGAACAAATATTCCCTCAAGTTCTATCGACCACCGATACAACTCTACGCACGCTTGACGTTCGCTTTACATAGAACAAGTATGAAACTAGAAGTACTTTGTAGGTGTTGTTGGATAGGTTTGCAAGATAATAAAGATTACATAAATAAAAAGTAGGGGCGTTTAGATAAAGAAACAATAAAGTAAATATAACGAGTGTGGAAAAGTGGTGGTAGGAGTTGTGAAATTGCCCCTAAGCAATTGACTACTTTACTAGACCGATAGCAAGTATTATGTGGGAGAGGCCACTGCTAGCATGTCATCCCTGACTTGGAATTCTATGCACTTATGATTGGAACTATTAGCAAGCATCCGCAACTACTAATGTTCATTAAGGTAAACCCAACCATATCATTAAGATATATTGGTCCCCCTTCAATCCCGTATGCATCAATTTCTATGCTAGGTTGAAGCTTCTGTCACTCTTGCCCTCCAATACATAGTCCTATCAACATACAACTAACCCTAGGGTGTGATCCACGCGCGCAATCATATGATGGGCACCAAAGTACAGCAACATAACCACAAGCAAATTAAATCAATCATAGCAATTCATCAACCACCGATAGGACAACGAAAATCTACTTAGACATCATAGGATGGCAACACATCATTGGATAATAATAATATGAAGCATAAAGCACCATGTTCAAGTAGAGGGTACAGCGGGTTGCTGGAGAGTGGACCGCTGTAGATAGGGGGGGGGGAAGGTAATGGAGATGTTGGTGAAGATGGCGGAGGTGTTGGTGTAGATCGCGGTGATGATGATGGCCCCCGGTGGCACTCCTGTGCCACCGGAAGCGAGGGAGAGAGAGCCCCCTCCTTCTTCTTCTCCCTTGACCTCCTGCCTAGATGGGAGAAGGGTTTCCCCTCTGGTCCATAGCCTCCATGGCACGGGAGGGGCGAGAGCCCCTCCGAGATTGGATCTGTCTCTCTGTCTCTCTCTGTTTCTGTGTTCTCTTCTGGCTCTGTTTCACCGTTTCGTGTATATATGGAGATCTGTAACTCCGATTGGCCTGAAATCTTTGCCGTGATTTTTTTTACCGAAAATTAGCTTTCTTGCGGCAAAAGAAGAGCGTCAACCGCCTTACAGGTGGGTCACGAGGGTCAGGGGCGCGCCCCCCTACCTCGTGCCCACCTCGGACACTGGTTCGCGTTGATTTTTCCTCCAGATTTCCAAATATTCCAAAAAGTATCTCCGTCCGTTTTTATCTCGTTTGGACTCCGTTTGATATGGATATTTTGCGAAACCAAAAACATGCAACAAACAGGAACTGGCACTGGGCACTGGATCAATATGTTAGTCCCAAAAATAGTATTAAAAGTTGCCAAAAGTATATGAAAGTTGTAGAATATTGGCATGGAACAATAAAAAATTATAGATTCGACGGAGACGTATCAGGACGTGCCGCGAGCCAGAGCTCGACCGCTCAGATTTGTCAGCGTTGCAGGGATGGACCCGAGCACAAGCGCCGTGCCGGCGTGAATGACTCCCGGGGTGGGTGGCAATCAAGCAGGTGATGACTATAAATAACTTATGCATGGGAACCGAATAGCTTAGATAGATGCGAGAACGATACATGCCGCTGGGACGGACCCAAGCGGCTTGGGGATGATGCAGCCCGAGGGGTGCCCCCAGTAAAGTAAGCTTAAAGGCATAAAAAGGATACATGACGCGGGGACAGGCCCACGTGACCTGGGAATGATGCAGCTCAGGGGGCGCTCCTAGCTGAATGAACTTGGAAAATGTCACCTGGTTTTGTTGTCGAAGGAGCGTTCGGGTAGCTGAAGGCGCGCGCTGAAGAAGTCGCTCCTCACAAGCCGTCGAGACCCTGAGCCTCGGGAGGCTCTGGGGGCTCAGGTGGCTCCCTGAGGACCGTCTCCATCTCTTCCAGGACCACGTGATGCCTGGCCTCTTGGGTCACCAGGATGCTCCGTAGATTGTGCTGGAAGGCGGATGCTACGCTCGGCAGGCCGAACGGCATGCGAACGTAGCTGTGAGGTGGAAGCTCACACCGGCCAGCACGCGAAGGCCAAAAGCGCTCCTGAGATGCAGCCCTGTTGAGCCCCGGGATGTCGATGCAGATGCGCAGCTCGCCACCCTCGCCCGGGGGGGAGCTACACTAGGTGGGCGGCGGTCGTCGTGTATCGCCCTTGCTTCCTGAAGCTCCTAGGTGGCCTTGGTGATGAATTCTTGCGCACCGGGCACTCCTCGCCAGGTGCCCTCCTAAGGGAAACATGCCACGAAGCACGCCTCCACGTGGTGCCCGAGCGCCTTCCTCGTGATTGTTGGCCAGGTCTGAGGCCCTCCAGAAGAGAGCCCCCGAGCTCTGCCCGAGGAGGGCGCCGGGAGCGCCTTTCTATGCGAGGGAGGAAGGTGCCCTAGGTAAGGGCGCTGATCCTGAGGTGGCACCGCTAGAGGTGCCGCTCCCCTGAGGCCCTGTGCGGAGTAGCTGCTTCTTCTTCTTGGGGATGGCCTCAGGAGGGTACTGCGCACCCTCGCTGTCAGGGTCTTCAATTTTTGCGGCTTGGAAGGCGCGCTCGAGGGAGCACACCGCATCTCTTTCTTCGTAGGGGACTGTGATGATTCTACCGCTTCCCGGCATCTTGAGGACATTGTAGCCATGGTGGGTCACTGCCATGAATTTGGCTAACGCTGGGTACCCGAGGATAGCATTGTACGGCAGACGGATGTGAACGACGTCGAAGTCGACGAGCTCGGTGTGGTAGTTGTCGCGCTGACCAAAGGTGATAGGGAGACGAACTTGCCCTATCGGGGTGGTGGAGCCGTCGATCACTCCTGAAAAGGGCTTTGTAGGCTGCAGCTGATCATAGGGCACTTGAAGGCTGTCGAACATCTCGATGGATAGGACACTCAGCCCCGCGCTGCCGTCGATGAGGGTCTTGGTGACTTGGACATTGCTGATGATGGGTGAGCAGAGCATTTGGAGGACGCCGGCGGTCGAAGCACATTTGAGTTGGTCCGCCGAGCTGAAGGTGATGGCGTACTTGGACCATCTGAGCAGGCGCGTGGCCTCGAGCTTGGGGAGGGCTGCATTCACCTCGCGAGAGAACTACTTGAAGATGCGCTGGGAAGCCGGGGCCTGAGCACCACCCAAGATGCAAGTGATGGCGCGCGGCTCCTGGAAGCCCCCCAGCCCTCTCGTCCTGATGGTGTTCGTCGTTCCTCCTTGGTAGTGACGGCAGCAGAGGGAGACTAGGATTGCCCTGAGGACGTCCTCGCGAGGCTGGTCCCTCCAGGTGCCCTCACGAGGCTGGTCCTGCCAGTGATCCTCACGAGGTTGGTCACGCCACTCCTGGCGGGGGCCGCGGTCATCCTAGCGTCCTCCGCCTCGGCCATAGCCCCGGTCGTTGTGGTCGGGCGTCGACCGAAGCGTCCATCTCGAATGGCCCTGAGTTCTTGACAATCGTTGGTGTTGTGGCTGCGCATGTTGTGGAAGGCGCAGAATGGATGACCGACCTTGGATGACTCAGGGAGGTCCCGACCGCGCTTTGTGTCTGGCTCTGCCATGAGTACGGCCACTCCTTTGCGCTTCACGTCCTTGACCTTGGCCTTCTTCTCCTCTGGATTGGCAGCAGGGAGCTCGAGGAGGGAGAGACACCCTTCCTCAGCTCTTGCGCACTTGGTTGCTATGTTGAACAGCTCTAGAGTCGTGCATAGCTCCTCGTGGATGGCGAGCTCCTCCTTCATCTTGATGTCGCGGACGCCATCGGAAAACACTGAGATGATGGCCTCGTCCGTCACCTTGGGGATCTTGAGACAAACACTGTTGAAGCGCTGGATGTACTTCTGCAGGGTCTCTTCCGGCTGTTGCTTGATGCGGCGCAGGTCACCTGCAGCCGGAGGGCGGTCGCGAGTGCCCTGGAAGTTGGCGACGAAGCGGCCGCGCATCTCATCCCAGGAGGAGATCGAGCCTGGAGGCAGGTTCAGGAGCCATGAGCGAGCGCCATCCTTGAGAGCCATGGGAAACCAGTTTGCCATGACTTTTTCGTCGTCGTTGGCCGCCTCGATGATCAGTTCGTAGAGCTGCAGGAACACTGCAGGGTTGGGGGTGCCGTCATAGCGAGGAGGTAGATCCGGCTTGAACTTGCCTGGCCAGACGATGCTACAGAGCTCGGGAGTGAAGGCGCGACAACCTGCCGTGGACATCGGGGCCCTTTGCTGATGCGGGGCCTGGCCCGGATGTCCGCGCACCGCCGCCGCAGGCGGCACACGGTCTTGTCGTGGTAGTGCTGGGAGCGCTGGAGTGTTTTCTTACGGCTGGGGAACCTCTTGGCAGCTTCCTTCTTCGTGCGCGGGCACATGGCGCGGTGGATCACGCCGCGGGGCCACACGTCTTGGGGCGAGGACACCGTCTTGACGCTGAGGGGGTGATGGCGCTCTGTGAGCTGCGCGTCTCGGCGCAAGGGTGCCGTCTTGATGCGGAGGCAGCGGAGGCGCTCCGTGAGCTACATCGCCCGTGGCCGGAAGTGGGTGAGGCAGCGAGAGGGATGGTGCAGGAGAGCCTCCAGCGGCGCTGACGAGCTCGGCGATGCGGTCCAACCAGTCCTCGTAGAGGTCGTCGACCGGACGGTAACGCAGGAGCTCGTGTGCCATGAGCAGCGCAGCCTGCACATCCGTGGTTGCGCGGCGAGCGTGAGACGATGAGTCGGCCGGAGTCAGCGATGGGGTGGCGGTGCGGCTGTCCCGCTGCACGGAGGGGTTCAGTGAGGACGCTTGCTGCTCGTTTGCCGCCGGGCCGGTAGCGGCGTTGGCAACAGGAGATGGAGAACGACGGGGAGGCCCGCCGACAGGGGCTGTCTGAGTGACACAGGCGGCGAGGGCGGCCTGGCGCTCGGCGCGCGTCCGACATGGATGCGGTGAAGCGGTGGAACATGGATCAACGGAAGGAAAGCTTTAGCGCACCCCTACCTGGCGCGCCAAATGTTGGATTTCGGGTTCCGGCAAAACCCTTAAGGTTCGAACACTAGGGTACGCATGAAGATCTCTCCTCCCCCAAGCTCTCACCCTCACCATGATCTCAAGGCTCAGCACATCGAACTCGCAGAACAAAGGGACACAAGATTTATACTAGTTCGAGCCACCGATGTGGTGTAATACCCTACTCTAGTGTGGTGTGGTGGATTGCCTCTTGGGCTGAGGATGAACAGTTACAAGGGAATAACAGCCTCCCGAGGAGAGGTGCTCTTGTGCTTGGCGAGTGTGTGCCTTGGTGGAGTTGATCCGGTCCCAGATCAGATCCTCCCTCTACGATGGTGGCTAGTCCTATATATAGAGGCCCGAGTCCTCTTCCCAAATATTAGGCAGGAAGGGATCCCACAACGGTGAATTTGAAGGGGGACAGTTAGTACAAGCTATCCTGACAAAAGATCGTCTTCGTCTGCCAAATGCTCTGGTGATGACGCCATCTTGAGCTCCACGGCGACCTCCGTCCTGCCGTCCTGCTGGTCTTGGTCTCGTTGCACCGATATGGAAACCTTTGCTTGACGCATCGGGACTCTGCGCCTGCGCTTGCCTCTTTAGCACCAAAGAGGAAATGAGGACACTACGCGCGCTGGCACCCGCCTGGTGCCCGCCTGGCCTAGGTCGTCATGGCTTGCATCATAGGAACCTCGCGAGGTGCCCCTTGCCTTGATCTCTCCGCCCCTCGCAAGCCAGCCTAGTGAGGCCACCCCCGAGGAGGTCTTGCATTGTCCGCCTCGCGAGGCTTGGCCCCTCGCAAGGGTCTTCAGTGTTTGCTGGTGAAGATGGGCCGTACAAGGCCGCTGGTGGAGCCACGCCATGGGCCGTAGGCAGGCAAGTCAGGGGACCCCCGTTCCTAGGACGCCGATAGCAACCTTCTGTTCCTACGAGATCCCATCTTGGGGCCTTTTCCGGCATCCTATCGGAGGGGTATTCGATCACGGAGGGCATCTACATCAACTCTATTGCCCTTCCGATGAAGCGTGAGTAGTTTACCTCAGACCTACGGGTCCATAGCTAGTAGCTAGATGGCTTCTTCTCTCTCTTTGATTCTCAATACCATGTTCTCCTTGATTTTCTTAGAGATCTATCCGATGTAATCCACTTTTGCGGTGTGTTTGTCGAGATCCGATGAAATGTGGATTTATGATCAGTTTATCTATGAATATTATTTGAATCTTCTCTGAATTCTTATATGCATGATTTGATATCTTTGTAATTCTCTTTGAACTATCGGTTTAGTTTGGCCAACTAGATTGGTTTTTCTTGCAATGGGAGAAATGCTTAGCTTTGGGTTCAATATTGCGGTGTCCTCACCCAGTGACAAAGTAGGGGTAGCGAGGCACGTATTGTATTGTTTCCATCAAGGATAAAAAGATGGGGTTTACATCATATGGCTTGAGTTTATTCCTCCACATCATGTCATCTTACTTAAAGCGTTACTCTGTTCTTCATGAACTTAATACTCTAGATGCAGGCAGGAATTGGTCGATGTGTGGACTAATAGTAGTAGATGCAGGCAGGAGTCCGTCTACTTGACACAGACATGATGCATATATTACATGATCATTGCCTTGGATATCATCACAAGTTTGCGCTTTTCTATCAATTGCTCGACAGTAGTTTGTTCGCCCACTGTATTATTTGCCTTCAAGAGAGAAGCCTCTAGTGAAACCTATTGCCCCCGGGTCTATTTTCCATCATATTAGTTTCCGATCTACTATTTTGCAATCTTTTATTTTCAGATATATAAACCAAAAAAACCCAAAATATTTAGTTATCTTTTGTTTAGTTTGATTTATCTTTATCAGATCTCACCTTTGCAAGTGACCGTGAAGGGATTGACAACCCCTTTATCGCGTTGGGTGCAAGTGTTTTATTGTTTGTGCAGGTATTGGTGATTTGCGTGTTCTTCTCCTACTTGATTGATACCTTGGTTCTTAATTGAGGGAAATACTTATGTCTACTTTGCTGCATCACCCTTTCCTCTTCAAGGGAAAAACCAACGCAAGCTCAAGAAGTAGCAGGAAGAATTTCCAGCGCCGTTGCCGGGGAAATCTACGCCAAGTCAAGCCTACCAAGTACCCATCATAAACTCTCATCTCTTGCATTACATTATTATCCATTTGCCTCTCGTTTTCCTCTCCCCCACTTCTAAAACTATTTTCGAAAATATTTGCAATTTTCTTCGCGCTTTTTCTCTTTCGATCTTATGTTTGCTTGTGTTGCCATGTGCCTTCTATTTGCTTGCATCTTTGCTTGCTAAAAATCTATTGATATGGATCCTCATCCAATTGCTAATCTTTTTAAAATACCCAATTATG
Organism: Triticum aestivum; assembly: GCF_018294505.1. NCBI lineage: Eukaryota > Viridiplantae > Streptophyta > Magnoliopsida > Poales > Poaceae > Triticum > Triticum aestivum. Next base: position 95,676,885 of record NC_057794.1, read on the forward strand.
ATGAACCAATTGCTAGTGAGTTGAGTGCACTAGATTATCTTTATGAGGTTTTGCTTGAAATTCATGAATTTGAAAATTGTGATGAAGTGCCGAAAGAAGAAAATTATAAAGTGATTCACGATAGCTCCTTGAATGAAAAGGATGATCGCAATGATATGAGTATAAATTCTATTAATGACTATTGTGTTAATTATATGCAAAACCCTAAGCTTGGGGATGCTAGTTTTTCTATGTCCAACACTTGTTGCAATGATCATGATTGGGGTGATTCTTCTTACAACCGTGAAAACTTATTTAAGCCCGACGATGAATATGAGATTGATAATAGTGTTTGCAATAATACTAAAAGTGGGTTTGGAAGAGTGTCAACTTTAGATCCCACATACTTGGATAATGTACAATCTTATGAAGTTTTTGATAAAAGTGGGTTTGGAGAGGTCACGACTTTAGTTAATGATATTCCCACTATTTTGGAAGAGTGTCAACTTTGCATGCATGTGGATCATGTAGAGAAAATTTTATGTGATAGCTATATTGTTGAATTTGAATATGATCCCACATGTAATTATTATGAGAGAGAAAAATATGGTTGTAGAAATTTTCATGTTACTAAATTACCTCTCATTATGTTGAGATTGCTATTGTTTCTTTCTTCTTCCTTGCATATGCTAGTTTTTGCTTGTCTTGATAATTTTTTTGCTTATAAAATACCTATGCATAGGAAGTATGTTATACTTAAACTTTTTTTTCACATGCTACATGATGCTCTCTTTGTGCTTCAATTCTTGTCTTTCATGTGAGCATCATTAAAATTGTCAATGCCTAGCTAAAAGGCTTTAAAGAAAAGCGCTTGTTGGGAGATAACCCAATATATTTCCTTTATGTTTTTGAATAAATAATTCATCTAGCCAATGGTTAGGTGTGTTTTTGTGTTTTAATTAGTGTTTGTGCCAAGTAAGACCTTTGGGGTAGCTTACGGTGATAGTTGATTTGATCTTGCTGAAAAACAGAAACTTTTATGCTCAGGAAAACAATTCTGATTTTTAACAGAAGCGTGATAAAATATTGGTTCTTCTTGTAGAAGATTAATATACTAATTTCCTCTGTTGTCCTAAGTTTTTAGAATTTTTGGAGTTACAGAAGCATTCGAGAGTTACAGATTGCTACAGACTGTTCTATTTTGACATATTCTATTTTCTTTGTGTTGTTTGCTTATTTTGACGAATCTATGGGTAGTATGGGGGGGGGGTATGAACCATGGAGAATTTAGCATACAATAGATATTACACCAATATAAACAAAGAATGAGTTAACAACATTACCATAAGTGGTGATTTATTTTCTTATACTAACGGATCTCATGAGATTTTCTGTTGAGTTTTGTGTTGTGAAGTTTCCAAGTTTTGGGTAAAGATTTGATGTAATATGGAATAAGGAGTAGCAAGAGCCTAATCTTGGGGATTCCCAAGGCACCCCAAGGTAATATTCAAGGACAACCAAGATCCTAACCTTGGGGATGCCCCAGAAGGCATCCCCTCTTATGTCTTCGTCTATATGTAACTTTACTTGAGGCTATACTTTTATTCACCACATGATATGTGTTTTGCTTGGAGCGTCTTGTATGATATGAGTCTTTGCTTTTTAGTTTGCCACAATCATCCTTGCTGTACACACCTTCTGAGAAGGACACACATGAATCGTGATTTATTAGAAAACTCTATGTGCTTCACTTATATCTTTTGAGCTAGGCAATTTTGCTCTAGTGCTTCACTTATATCTTTTTAGAGCACGGTGGTGGTTTTATTTTATAGAAATTGTTGAACTCTCATGCTTCACTTATATTATTTTGAGAGTCTATTTAAACAACATGGTAATTTGCTTTGATTATGAATTTAGTCCTAATATGATAGGCATCCAAGAGGGATATAATAAAAACTTTCATATAAAGTGCATTGAGTACTAGGAGAAGTTCTATTCCTTATGATTGTTTTGATATATAAATATGGTGATATTAGAGTCATGCTAGTGAGTAATTGTGGATCAGAGAAATACTTGTGTTAAAGTTTGTGATCCCCGTAGCATGCACATATGGTGAACCGTTATGTGATGAAGTCGGAGCATGATTTATTTATTGATTGTCTTCCTTATGAGTGGCGGTCGGGGACGAGCGATGGTCTTTTCCTACCAATCTATCCCCCTAGGAGCATGCATGTAGTACTATGTTTCTATGACTAATAGATTTTTTCAATAAGTATGTGAGTTCTTTATGACTAATGTTGAGTCCATGGATTATACACACTCTCACCCTTCAACCAATGCTAGCCTCTCTAGTACCGCACAACTTTCGCTGGTTCCTTACACCCACCATATACCTTCCTCAAAACAGCCACCATACCTACCTATTATGGCATTTCCATAGCCATTCTAAGATATATTGCCATGCAACTTCCACCGTTCCGTTTATTATGACACATTTCATCATTGTCATATTGCTTTGTGATAACCCACAAGTATAGGGGATCATTTGTAGCCTTCTTCAATAAATAAGAGTGTTGAACCCAACGAGGAGCTAAAGGCAGAACAGATATTCCCTCAAGTTCTATCGACCACCGATACAACTCTACGCACACTTGACGTTTACTTTATCGGAAAAAAGTATGAAACCATTTTGTAGGTGTGATGCTAGAACTACTTTGCAAGAATAAAACTAGAAGTATTTTGCAAGAATAAAACTAGAAGTATTTTACAAGATGATAAAAGTTAGGTGATTATAAAAAGGATTTGTGTCAACAAGAAAGTTATTTGTCCCTAGGCAATCGATAATAAGTACCGGTAATCATTCTTGTAATTTTATATGAGGGAGAGGCATGAGCTAACATACTTTCTCTACTTGGATCATATGCACTTGTGATTGGAACTCTTGCAAGCATCCTCAACTACTAAAGATCATTAAGGTCGTGAAACCCAACCATAGCATTAAGTATCAAGTCCTCTTTATCCCATACGCCATAGCCCACCTACTCGGGTTTAAGCTTCTGTCACTCTCGCAACCCACCATAAGCGAACCATGAACATATTGCAACACCCTACAGCAGGGGCCTTCACATTTGCGTGAGAACGGAGGGCACCGTAGGATAGCACCATAAATAAAATATACAATCATACCAACCAAGATCACGATTAACCCACAGGACAAAATGGATATACTCAAACATCATAGGATAACCATAGATCATTGGGAAATAATATATGGAGTTGAGCACCATGTTTAAGTAGAGATTATAGCGGGGAGAAGAGGTGTTACACCGCTGCATAGAGGGGGGGAGAGTTGGTGTTGACGATAGCAAGATTGCTGATGTAGATCGCCATCTCGATCGTTGCCCCGGCGCACTCCGGTGCCACCGGGGGCGAGGGGGACAGAGCCCCCCTACTTCTTCTTCTTCTTCCTTGGCCTCCCGCCTAGATGGGGAGGAGAATTCCCCCTCTGGTCCATGGTCTCCTATGGCGGCGGAGGGGCGGGAGCCCTGATGTCTACTACACAACCTCCTTCTTGTAGATGTTGTTGGGCCTCCAAGTGCAGAGGTTTGTAGGACACTAGCAAATTTCCCTCAAGTGGATGACCTAAGGTTTATCAATCCGTGGGAGGCGTAGGATGAAGATGGTCGCTCTCAAATAGCCCTGCAACCAAATAGCAGAGAGTCTCTTGTGTCCCCAACACACCCAATACAATGGTAAATTGTATAGGTGCACTAGTTCGGCGAAGAGATGGTGATACAAGTGCAATATGGATGGTAGATATAGGTTTTTGTAATCTGAAAACATAAAAACAGCAAGGTAACTAATGATAAAAGTGAGCACAGACGGTATTGCAATGCGTTGAAATAAGGCCTAGGGTTCATACTTTCACTAGTGCAAGTTCTCTCAACAATAATAACATAATTGGATCATATAACAATCCCTCAACATGCAACAAATAGTCACTCCAAAGTCACTAATAGCGGAGAACAAACGAAGAGATTATTGCAGGGTACGAAACCACCTCAAAGTTATCCTTTCTGATCGATCTATTCAAGAGTCCATAGTAAAGTAACACGAAACTGTTCTGTCTATTAAATCTATCCTAGAGTTCATACTAGAATAACACCTTAAGACACAAATCAACCAAAACCCTAATGTCACCTAGATACTCCAATGTCACCTCAAGTATCCGTGGGTATGATTATTCGATGTGCATCACATCTCAGATTCATCTATTCGACCAACACAAAGAACTTCAAAGAGTTCCCCAAAGTTTCTACCGGAGAGCCAAGACAAAAATGTGTGCTAACCCCTATGCGTAAGTTCACAAGGTCACGGAACCCGCAAGTTGATCACCAAAGCATACATCAAGTAGATCATGTGAATATCCCATGGTCACCACAAATAAGCACATGCAAGACATACATCAAGTGTTCTCAAATCATTAAAGACTCAATCTGGTAAGATAACTTCAAAGGGAAAACTCAATCCATTACAAGAGATAGAGGGGGAGAAACATCATAAGATCCAACTATAATAGCAAAGCTCGTGGTACATCAAGATCGTGCCATATCAAGAACACGAGAGAGAGAGAGAGATCAAACACATAGCTACTGGTACATACCCTCAGCCCCGAGGGCGAACTACTCCCTCCTCGTCATGGAGAGCATCGGGATGATGAAGATGGCCACCGGTGATGGATCCCTCCTCCGGCAGGGTGCCGGAGCAGGGTCCCGATTGGTTTTTGGTGGCTACAGAGGCTTGCGGCGGCAGAACTCCCGATCTAGGTTATTTTCTGGAGGTTTGGGTATTTATAGGAATGTTTGGCGTCAGTCTCATGTCAGGGGGGTCTCCGAGTCGTCCACGAGATAGGGGGACGCGCCCAGGGGGTAGGGAGCGCCCCCACCCTCGTGGACGGCTCGGGACTCTTCTGGCCCAATTCTTTTACTTCAGGGGCTTCTTTTGGTCCATAAAAATCATCAAAAATTGGCACGTCAATTGGACTCCATTTGGTATTCCTTTTCTGTAAAACTGAAAAACAAGGAAAAACAGAAACTGGCACTGGGCTCTAGGTTAATAGGTTAGTCCCAAAAATCATATAAAATAGCATATAAATGCATATAAAACATCCTACATGGATAATATAATAGCATGAAACAATCAAGAATTATAGATACGTTGGAGACATATCAAGCATCCCCAAGCTTAATTCCTGCTCATCCTCGAGTAGGTAAATGATAAAAAAGAATTTTTGATGTGGAATGCTACTAACATATTTATCTATGTAATTCTCTTTATTGTGGCATGAATGTTCAGATCCGTAAGATTCAAAACAAAAGTTTAATATTGACATAAAAACAATAATATTTCAAGAATACTAACAAAATAATTATGTCTTCTCAAAATAACATGGCCAAAGAAAGTTTATCCCTACAAAATCATATAGTCTGGCTATGCTCCATTTTCATCACACAAAATATTAAAATCATGCACAACTCCGATGACAAGCCAAGCAATTGTTTCATACTTTTGATGTTCTCAAACCTTTCAACTTTCACGCAATACATGAGCGTGAGCCATGGACATAGCACTATAGGTGGAATAGAAGGTGTTTGTGGAGAAGACAAAAAGAAGGAGATAGTCTCACATCAACTAGGTGTATCAACGGGCTATGAAGATGCCCATCAATAGATATCAATGTTAGTGAGTAGGGATTGCCATGCAATGGATGCACTAGAGCTATAAGTGTATGAAAGCTCAAAAAGAAAACTAAGTGGGTGTGCATCCAACTTGCTTGCTCATGAAGACCTAGGGCATTTGAGGAAGCCCATCGTTGGAATATACAAGACAAGTTCTATAATGAAAAATTCCCACTAGTATATGAAAGTGACAACTTAGGAGACTCTCTATCATGAAGATCATGGTGCTACTTTGAAGCACAAGTGTGGTAAAAGGATAGTAGCATTGCCCCTTCTCTATTTTTCTCTCATTTTTTTGTTTTTTGTTTTTGTTTTTGTTTTTTTGGCCTTTCTCGTTTTTTCCTCACATGGGACAATGCTCTAATAATGAAGATCATCACACTTTTATTTACTTACAAGTCAAGAATTACAACTCGATACTTAGAACAAAATATGACTCTATATGAATGCCTCTGGCGGTGTACCGGGATGTGCAATGAATCAAGAGTGACATGTATGAAAATATTATGAATGGTGGCTTTTCCACGAATACAATGTCAACTACATGATCATGCAAAGCAATATGACAATGATGAAGTGTGTCATAATAAATGAAACAGTGGAAAGTTGCATGGCAATATATCTCGGAATGGCTATGGAAATGCCATAATAGGTAGGTATGGTGGCTGTTTTGAGGAAGGTATATGGCGGTTTTATGGTACAGGCGAAAGTTGTGTGGTACTAGAGAGGCTAGCAATGGTGGAAGGATGGGAGTGCGTATAATCCATGGACTCAACATCAGTCATAAAGAACTCACATACTTATTGCAAAAATCTACAAGTCATCAAAACCAAGCACTACGTGCATGCTCCTAGGGGGTAGATTGGTAGGAAAATACCATCGCTCGTCCCCGACCGCCACTCATAAGGAAGACAATCAAAGAAATACCTCATGCTTCAAATTTGTTACACAAGGTTACCATACGTGGATGCTACGGGACTCACAAACCTTAACACAAGTATTTCTCAAATTCACAACTACTCTACTAGCATGACTCTAATATCACCATCTTCATATCTCAAAACAGTCATAAAGAATCAAACTTCTCATAGTATTCAATGCACTTTATATGAAAGTTTTTATTATATCCCTCTTGGATGCCTATCATATCAGGACTAAATTCATAACCAAAGCAAACTACCATACTGTTTAGAGACTCTTAAAATTATATAAGTGAAGCATGAGAGTTCATCTATTTCTTCAAAATAAAACCACCACCGTTCTCTAAAAAGATATAAGTGAATCACTAGAGCAAATGAAAAACGACTCCGAAAGATATAAGTGAAGATCAACGAGTAGTTGAATAATTATGTAACTATGTGAAGACTCTATAACATTTAAGAATTTCAGATCTTGGTATATTATTCAAACAGCAAGAAAAACAAAATGAAATAAAATGATGCTCCAAGCAAAACACATATCATGTGGTGAATAAAAATATAGCTCCAAGTAAAGTTACCGATGAACGAAGACGAAAGAGGGGATGCCATCCAGGGCATCCCCAAGCTTAGGCTCTTGGTTGTCCTTGAAAATTACCTTGGGGTGCCTTGGGCATCCCCAAGCTTAGGCTTTTGCCACTCCTTACTCCATTGTCCATCGAATCTTTACCCAAAACTTGAAAACTTCACAACACAAAACTCAACAAAAAACTCGTAAGCTCCGTTAGTATAAGAAAATAAATCACCACTTAGGGTACTATTGTGAACTCATTTTAAATTCATATTGGTGTAATATATACTATATTCCAACTTCTCTATGGTTCATACCCTCCGATACTACTCATGGATTCATCAAAATAAACAAACAACACATAGAAAATAGAATCTGTCAAAAACAGAACAATGTGTAGTAGTCTGTAACTCCCCAATACTTATGTAACTCCAAAAATTCTGAAAAATTAGGCCGACTAGGATAAAAAGTATATTGATCTACTGCGGCTTGAATTGGTATTTTATCGCTCTCTGGTAAAAAATGATAATTATTTTTGTGAGCGCATACTTTCTGTTTTAGCAACAAGATCAAACAACTATCACCGTAAGCCATCCCAAATGTCTTACTTGGCACTTTATTGAAACAAAACCTATAAAACATGATTACTACAGTAGCATAAGCATGTGAACCCACAAAAACAGTAGGTATAAATGTTGGGTTGTCTCCCAACAAGCGCTTTTCTTTAATGCCTTTCTAGCTAGGCATGATGATTTCAATGAAGCTCACATAAAAGATAAGAATTGAAACATAACGGGAGCATCATTAAGCATATGACAAGCACATTTAAGTCTAACCCACTTTCTATGCATAGGGATTTTTTGAGCAAACAACTTATGGGGACAATAATCAACTAGCATAGGAAAGCAAAACAAGCATGGCTTCAAGATTTTCAACACATAGAGAGGAAGCTTGATATTATTGCAATTCCTACAAGCATATATTCCTCCCTCATCATAATTTCAGTAGAATCATGAATGAATTCAACAATATAACCATCACATAAAGCATTCTTTTCATGATCTACAAGCATAGAATTTTTATTACTCTCCACATAAGCAAATTTCTTCTCATGAATAGTAGTGGGAGCAAACTCAACAAAACAACTATCATGTGAGGCATAATCCAATTGAAAGTTAAAATCATGATGACAAGTTTCATGTATATCATTATTGTTTATAACACACGCGTCATCACAATAATCATCATAGATAGTAGGGATGCTTTCATCATAATAAATTTGCTCATCAAAACTTGGCGGACAAAAAATATCATCTTCATCAAATATAGCATCCCCAAGCTTGTGGCTTTGCATATCATTACCATCATGGATATTCAAAGAATTCATACTAACAACGTTGTAATCATGCTCATCATCCAAAGATTTAGTGCCAAACATTTTAATACATTCTTCTTCTAACACTTTGGCACAATTATCGGAATCCTTATTTTCATGAAAGACATTAAAAAGATGAAGCATATGAGGCAACCTCAATTCCTTTTTTTGTAGTTTTATTTATAGACTAAACTAGTGATGAAACAAGAAACTAAAAGATTCTATTGCAAGATCTAAAGATATACCTTCAAGCACTCACCTCCCCAGCAACGGTGCCAGAAAAGAGCTTGATGTCTACTACACAACCTTCTTCTTGTAGACGTTGTTGGGCCTCCAAGTGCAGAGGTTTGTAGGACAGTAGCAAATTTCCCTCAAGTGGATGACCTAAGGTTTATCAATCCGTGGGAGGCGTAGGATGAAGATGGTCTCTCTCAAACAACCCTGCAACTAAATAGGAAAGAGTCTCTTGTGTCCCCAACACATCCAATACAATGGTAAATTGTATAGGTGCACTAGTTCGGCGAAGAGATGGTGATACAAGTGCAATATGATGGTTGATATAGGTTTTGTAATCTGAAAATATAAAAACAGCAAGGTAACTAATGATAAAAGTGAGCACAAACGGTATTGCAATGTGTTGAAACAAGGCCTAGGGTTCATACTTCCACTAGTGCAAGTTCTCTCAACAATAATAACATAATTGGATCATATAACAATACCTCAACATGCAACAAAGAGTCACTCCAAAGTCACTAATAGCGGAGAACAAATGAAGAGATTATTGTAGGGTACGAAACCACCTCAAAGTTATCCTTTTTGATCGATCTATTGAAGAGTCTATAGTAAAATAACATGAAGCTATTCTTTCCGTTCAATCTATCCTAGAGTTCGTACTAGAATAACACCTTAAGAAACAAATCAACCAAAACCCTAATGTCACCTAGATACTCCAATGTCACCTCAAGTATCTGTGGGTATGATTATTCGATATGCATCCCACAATCTCAGATTCATCTATTCAACCAACACAAAGAACTTGAAAGAGTGCCCCAAAGTTTCTACCAGAGAGCCAAGACAAAAACATGTGCCAACCCCTATGCATAAGTTCACAAGGTCACTGAACCCGCAAGTTGATCACCAAAACATACATCAAGTAGATCACGTGAATATCCCATTGTCACCACAAATAAGCACATGCAAGACATACATCAAGTGTTCTCAAATCCTTAAAGACTCAATCCAATAAGATAACCTCAAAGGGAAAACTCAATCCATTACAAGACATAGAGGGGGAGAAACATCATAAGATCCAACTATAATAGCAAAGCTCGCGGTACATCAAGATCATGCCATATCAAGAACATGAGAGAGAGATCAAACACATAGCTACTAGTACATACCCTCAGCCCCAAGGGTGAACTACCCCCTCCTCGTCATGGAGAGCGCCGGGATGATGAAGATGGCCACCAGTGATGGATCTAGGGTCCCGATTGGTTTTTGGTGGCTACAGAGTCTTGCGGAGGCGGAACTCCCGATCTAGGTTATTTTCTGGAGGTTTGGGTATTTATAGGAATTTTTGGCATCAGTCTCACGTCACGGGGGTCTCCGAGTCATCCACAAGATAGGGGGACACGCCCAGGGGGTAGGGCGTGCCCCCACCCTTGTGGATGGCTCGGGACTCTTTTGGCCCAATCTTTTACTTCGGGGGCTTCTTTTGGTCCATAAAAAATCATCAAAAATTGGCACGTCAATTGGACTTTGTTTGGTATTCCTTTTCTGTAAAACTCAAAAATACGGAAAAAAATAGAAACTGGCACTGGGCTCTAGGTTAATAGGTTAGTCCCAAAAATCATATAAAATAGCATATAAATGCATATAAAACATCCTAGATGGATAATATAATAGCATGGAACAATAAAAAAATTATAGATAAGTTGGAGACGTATCAAGCATCCCCAAGCTTAATTCTTGCTCGTCCTTGAGTAGGTAAATGATAAAAACATAATTTTTGATGTGGCATGAATGTTCAGATCCGTAAGATTCAAAACAAAAGTTTAATAGTGACATAAAAACAATAATATTTCAAGCATACTAACAAAATAATTATGTCTTCTCAAAATAACATGGCCAAAGAAAGTTTATCCCTACAAAATCATATAGTCTGGCTATGCTCCATCTTCATCACACAAAATATTCAAATCATGCACAACCTCGATGACAAGCCAAGCAATTGTTTCATACTTTTGATGTTCTCAAACTTTTCAACTTTCACGCAATACATGAGCATGAGCGATGGACATAACACTATAGGTGGAATAGAAGGTGATTGTGGAGAAGACAAAAAGAAGGAGATAGTCTCACATCAACTAGGTGTATCAACAGGCTATGGAGATGCCCATCAATAGATATCAATGTTAGTGAGTAGGGATTGCCATGCAACGGATGCACTAGAGCTATAAGTGTATGAAATCTCAAAAAGAAAACTAAGTGGGTGTGCATCCAACTTGCTTGCTCATAAAGACCTAGGGCATTTGAGGAAGCCCATCGTTGGAATATACAAGCCAAGTTCTATAATGAAAAATTCCCACTAGTATATGAAAGTCACAACATAGGAGACTCTCTATCATGAAGATCAATACTCAGGCTCCCAACAAACAATCATGTCTTTCAAAATATCAACGCTAAAGAAAGCTATCCCCACAAAGTCATATAGTCTTGTCATGCTCTGTATTCTTAACATAAAGTATTTATCATGCACAACCCGATGAAAAGCCGAGCAATTGGTTCATAATTTTAACGCACTTCAGCTTTTTCAACCCTCACACAATACATGAGCGCAAGCCATGTATATAGCACTATAGGTGGAATAGAGTATGATGATAGGGGTAAATATAGAGAAGACAAAAAAGTAAGAAAGTCTCACATAGACGCGGCTAACCAACGGGCTATGGAGATGCCCATCAATCTATATAATTGCGAGGAGTAGGGATTGCCATGCGACGAATGCACTAAGAGCTATAAGTGTATGAAAGCTCAATATGAAAACTAAGTGGGTGTGCATCTAATCCTATAATGAGAAATTCCCACTAGTTTATGAAAGTGACAACATAGGACACTCTCCATATGAAAAACATGGTGCTACTTTGAACCACAAGTGTGGTAAAGGATACTAACAATGCCCCTTCTCTCTTTGTTTCTTTGTTTCTTTTTCAATTTTATATTTTTTCTTTTTTTCTTTTTCTCTCTCATTGTCCGGAGTCTCATCCTGACTTGTGGGGGAATCATAGTCTCCATCATACTTTCCTCACTGGGGCACTGCTCTAAAAATGAATAATGATGATGATCACACTTCTATTACTTATAACTCAAGAGAAATAAAAATAAAAACTCGATACCTATGACAAAGTATGACTCCATATGAATGCCTCTAGCATGTACTGATATGTCTCCACCATATCTACTTTTCCAAACACTTTTGCCCTCGTTTTGGACTCTAACTTGCATGATTTGAATGGAACTAACCCGGACTGACGCTGTTTTCAGCAGAATTGCCATGGTGTTATTTTTGTGCAGAAATAAAATTTCTCGGAATGACCTGAAAATCAACGGAGATTATTTTTGGAATATATAAAAAATACTGGAAGAAGAATCCACGTCAGGGGGCCCACACCCTGTCCACGAGGGTGGGAGGCACGCCTACCCCCTGGGCGCGCACCCTGCCTCATGGGCCCCCTGACGCTCCACCGACCTCAACTCCAACTCCATATATTCATGTTCAGGGAGAAAAAAACTAGAGAGAAGTATTCATCGCGTTTTATGATATGGAGCCGCCACCAAGCCCTAAACTCTCTCAGAAGGGCTGATCTGGAGTCCGTTCGGGCTCCGGAGAGGGGAATCCGTCGCCATCGTCATCATCAACCTTCCTCCATCACCAATTTCATGATGCTCACCGCCGTGCGTGAGTAATTCCATCATAGGCTTGCTGGACGGTGATGGGTTGGATGACATTTATCATGTAATCGAGTTAGTTTTGTTAGGATTTGATCCCTAATGTCCACTATGTTCTGAGATTGATGTTGCTATGACTTTGCCATGCTTAATGCTTGTCACTAGGGCCCGAGTGCCATGATTTCAGATCTGAACCTATTATGTTTTCATGAATATATGTGAGTTCTTGATCCTATCTTGCAAGTCTATAGTCACCTATTATGTGTTATGATCCGTTAACCCTGAAGTGGCAATAATCGGGACCATTACCGGTGATGACCATAGTTTGAGGAGTTCATGTATTCACTATGTGTTAATGCTTTGGTCCGCTACTCTATTAAAAGGAGGCCTTAATATCCCTTATTTTCAATAGGACCCCGCTGCCATGGGAGGGTAGGACAAAAGATGTCATGCAAGTTCTTTTCCATAAGCACGTATGACTATATTCGGAATACATGCCTACATTACATTGATGAACTGGAGCTAGTTCTGTGTCACCCTATGTTATAACTGTTGCATGATCGATCGCATCCGACATAATTATCCATCATCGATCCAATGCCTAAGAACTTTTCCTATATTATTCTGCTCTTATTTAATTTTCCGTTGCTACTATTACAATCACTATAAAACCAAAAATATTACGTTTGCTACCGTTACCACTACTATCAAATTACTTTGCTACTAAATACTTTGTTGTAGATATTAAGTTTCCAGGTGTGGTTGAATTTACAACTCAGCTGCTAATACTTGAGAATATTCTTTGTCTCCCCTTGTGTCGAATCAATAAATTTGGGTTGAATACTCTACCCTCAAAAACTGTTGCGATCCCCTATACTTGTGGGTTATCAAGACTATTTTCTGGCGCCGTTGCCGGGGAGCATAGATCTATTCTTTGAGTCACTTGGGATTTATATCTGCTTATCATTATGAAGAACTTGAAAGACCAAGGAACCAATATTTTCCCTCAACTATGAGGGGAGGTAAGGAACTGCCATCTAGCTCTGCACTTGATTCACCTTCTGTTTTCAGTAAACTTGCGATACCCACTGCTGCTATTGATTCCGATAGGTCGCATGTTATTGATGATGCCACTTTTGCTTTGCATGATATTTATGATGAGACTACTTCTATGCTTGATACTACTATGCCACTAGGTGAATTTCTTGATGAACAACTTGCTAGGGCTAGAGAGAATGAAATTATTGTAACTGATAATATTGATGAAAGTGATGACGAATATTCTCCCCCTAGATATGAATTGCCTGTTGTTCCTGAGGGATATGTTATGGATGAAGAAACTTTTAGAGCCTTCTTAGCTTGCAATGATAGATCTGATCTTAAGAAATTATTAGCTAAGCTTAAAGAAAAGTCTTTGAATGCTAGAATGAAATATGGCCCTACTTTTGCTACTTCACCTATCTTTATATCTGATAAGGATTATGATTTCTCTGTCGATCCTGAGTTAATTACTTTGGTTGAATCTGATCCTTTTTATGGCAATGAATCTGAAATTGTTGTGGCACATCTTACTAAATTCAATGATATAGACACCCTCTTTACACATGATGATAAAACTCGCTATTAGTTTATCCTTAAGTTGTTTCCGTTCTCATTAAAGGGTGATGCTAAGACATGGTTTAATTCTCTTGATCCTGGTTGTGTGCGTAGTCCCCAGGATATGATTTATTACTTCTCTGCTAAATATTTCCCCGCTCATAAGAAACAAGCTGCTTTAAGGGAAATATATAATTTTGTGCAAATTGAAGAAGAGAGTCTCCCACAAGCTTGGGGGAGGCTTCTCCGACTACTTAATGCTTTGCCTAATCATCCTCTCAAGAAAAATGAAATACTTGATATCTTTTATAATGGACTAACCGATGCTTCCAGAGACCACGTGGATAGTTGTGATGGTTGTGTTTTCAGGGAAAGAACTGTTGATCAAGCTGAATTGTTATTGAATAATATGTTGACTAATGAAAATAATTGGACACTTCCTGAACCAACTCCTAAGCCAACTCCGAAGAAAAGGGGTATTCTATTTCTCAGTCCTGAAGATATGCAAGAGGCAAAGAAATCTATGAAATAAAAGGGTATTAAAACTAAAGATGTTAAGAATTTACCACCCGTTGAAGAAATACATGGTCTTAATTTGCCGCCTGTTGAAGAAACACATGGTCTTGATAACCCGACACAGGTAGTAAAGGTAAATTCTCTCTATAGATTCGATGAAGGTGATATTCCTCGTTATAAGTCTGCTAGCCAATGCTTAGATGAGTTTGATAATTTTATTGTTAACAAGAAAACTTCAATGCTTATGTTGGTAGACAATTGAAACACAATGCTGATATGCTAGAACACTTGGGTGATTATATGGCTAGTGTTAAAGGTAAACATGCTTCTATGGTTACCACTCAACTAGAATAAGTGCTTAAGGCTCAGAATGATTTGCTCAATGAATTAAATAATAAGAAGAATGATAATGCTGTTAGAGTTATGACTAGAGGTGGTAAAATGACTCAGGAACCTTTGTATCCTGACAGCCACCCTAAGAGAATTGAGCAAGATTCTCAGAGAGCTAATGTAGATGTACCTAGTCCTGTTGGATGTGGGGTTCCGGCAAACCCTTAAGGTTCGAACACTGGGGTGCGCACGAAGTCTTTCCTTCCTACCGATCTACGCCCTAGCTCGCTAAGATCTCGCGGACGAACTCGACGAACTCGCAACACAGAAAGACATGAGGTTTATACTGGTTCGGGGCACCATTGTGGTGTAATACCCTACTCCAGTGCGGTGGTGGTGGATTGCCTCTAGGGATGATGATGAACAGTACAAGGGAATAACAACCTCTTGAGTTGAGGTGTTCTTGTGAGTAGGCTCTCAATCAGGTAGGATCAAGCTAAGATGAGATGCCTCTACTATGATGGCTAGCTCTACTTATATAGGCCCTGGTCCTCTTCCCAAATATCAAGCGGGAAGGGAGCCAACAACGGTGGGCCAATTTGAAGGGGGACAACTAGCACAAGCTATCCTGACAAAAGTGGTCTTCGCCTACGAAAAGCTCTGGTGGTGACGCCGTCTTGGGCTCCACGATGACCTCCATCTTGCCGTCCTCCTAGTCTTGGTCTCGTTTCACCAATATAGCAACCTTTGCCTGATGCCTCGGTACTCTTCGCCTGCGCTGGCCTCCTTAGCACCAAAGAGGAAACAAGGACGCTGCGCGCGCTGGTGCCCTCCTGGTGTCATGCATCATGGCTCACGTCACGAGGGCCTCGTGAGGTTTGCCCCACCTTGATATCTCCAATCCTCGTGAGCCTGCCTGGCTAGGCTACTCCAGAGGATGTCTTGCGTCGTCCGCCTCGCGAGGCTTGGACCCTTGCGAGGGTCTTGGATGCCTTGTTGATGAAGATGGGTCGTACGGCCTGCTGGCTTAGCCACGCCGTGGGCCGCAGGCAGGCAAGTCTGGGGACCCCCGTTCCCAGAATGCCGATAGTAGCCCCCGGGCCCAAGGTGTGCTCGGGCTTGGCTTCGCGGCGAAGCCAAGGGCCAAGTACGGTGCGCCATGGGCCCCAAAATCATGCGGCCTCGATTGACGCATGGTGGTTGATTGGACGTGGGCGTCTCCGCTTCCCCACGCTGCCCTTGAATCCGCCTGGCTATGCGGCCCCGCCTCTTACACAGTCATTCTTCCTTCGCCACGCCCGACTCTTCAATCTCCCTGCTGCCTCGACGCCCTGCTCCACCTTCTCAATCCGACCTGTGCTCCGCCAGCTTCACCGCCATTGCGCCAAAACAAGCCGAAAAGGGGAAGAAACCTCTATCCTCGCCAACTGCGCCTCCATCCATCGAGCCGGCGCTCGGCCGGCCTTGGGTGCTCAACGACGAGGCCATGGACAAGGTGCGCCCCATGCTTGCCTCCAGTTTCAATGAGTGGGGAGAGACACCGGCTTAGCCCGCATCTCGCACCATCATGGCTCGGGCAGTTACCGAGGTTCCGATCTTCATTGATGCCCTCTGGGCTGGCCTGATTCCTCCCTTCTCCGCCTTCTTCAACGTGGTGCTCGAGCACTATCAGATCCACATGCTTCATCTCGATCCTCAGGCTGTGACCCTTCTCGCCATCTTCGCCTTCGTGTGCGAGGCCAAGGTGAGCATCGCCCCCTCCGTGGCACAACTCCGCCACTTCTTCTCGTTGCATCTCACCGGTCCCCGACAGAGCTCAGGGTCCGTGGGTTTCCAGGCCGTGGCTGCGACGGCAGGCGCGGGGATCGACTTCGAGCTCCCTTCATCCACGAGCGAGTTCCGTACGCGATGGGTGTTTGTTGACGCAGGCGTGCTCAACCCTCTGCTCCAAGCTCCGGTGGGGCCTGCTATTCCAAACTCCGGCCGGGGTCATCAGAAGCTCACGAGCCCCTGCCTTGCCCCCGTCTGGGTCAGGCTGAGGTGGTTGAAGGACCTTGGCGTGACTGCACCCATGGTGGTGAGGGAGTTCGTCAGGCGTCGAGTTGCTCCACTCCAGCACCATTCTCGCCCGATGTGGGACTTGCTCAGCAGACAGGACAACATGAGGTTTCAGAAGGAGGGGCTTCCTCTTGCTGCGTGATAGACAATGCTCACGGTCCTACCAGGTGTCCCTCTGCCAGACGAGATGCCTAGGAACAACTGCATGTTGTACGCTGCAAGAATAAAGTCACATTTTCCGCAAACATGCCTTCCTTTGATGAGTGGGGGCTACGACCAGTTGGCTTGGTGGGGCCCCGCGAGAACCCCGTCATCATGGTCCCCTTCTTCGCCGCCGTCGCCGGGCTCGCCCCAGGTGACGGTGCGGGGGAGCGAGCTGCGGCGGGGACCGGCGGCTCAGGTGCTGAGGAGCACATGTCAGGTGGTGATCCGGTGGCGTCGTCCTCAGGGGCCTGCGACCCCCCTCCTGAGGCATCAGTTGCCGAGGAGATGCGCATGCGGCTCCCAAGGCTGAGGCTCCAGGAGCCTCGGGAGGTCAAAGTGGGAAGGAGCTGGGCTATTCACCTTAGCCGGGCTCCCCTTAGGCCATCCCTCTTGGGTCTTCTTCGGCTTCGCCGTGCACCGGCCGTCACGTCCAGCGCTTCGGTCGCCTTTGTGTGGACGTCGAGGAGCTCCGCAAGAGGAAGGGATCCCCCGGTGGCAGCAGGATCTTCGGGCCGTTGAAGCGATGGAAGTACATCGCTATTGACGCGTAAGTATCTTGTCGCCGTGGCATTTTGCGTGTGGTCTACTTATCCTGACGCCTGTCCTCTAGGGCTCCTCCTGCTGAAGCTGTTGCATCTTCCGAGAGGCGGCCTCCTTCTTCGTCAACTCCCCCGTCGGGATTGAGCGTTCCTGGCCTGCTTGCCGCCCCTGAAGCAGGGTCGGTCGGAGGGGCGTCCCCACCCTCGAGACGTGCTGAGTCTGTGCTTTGGCTTCCCTTCGCCCATGGTCTGACGTGGAGCTTGACGGGTATGCCCAAGACTCCTCCTCTGCTCACGAGCAGTCGCTGGGTGACCTCGGTATTCGGTTCCTCTTCAAGAAGCAAGCCTCGATCAGCTTGGGCTCCTCGTGAGGATGGGCTGACGTCAGGCACGGCGCCAGCCCCCAGCCCCCAACCGGGAGGTGGAGCGCCACTTGATGCTCCACCCGCAGCCCCCGAGGTGGAGGACAAGGCGGGTCGAGCGCTCAAGCTCGAGCGCGGACGCAGCATAGTCCGTCATGAGCTCTTCCAAGAGGCGATGGGCATGATGAGCCGCCTCGGTAAAGAGCTTGCTGGCATCGACTCGCGTCTTGAGGCTGAAGGTCTTCGGTTGGTGGAGGAGCGGCGCAAGCTGCGTGTGGCCATCAACCTTGGTCGCTATCAGCGCGACCTTGAGAACGCGAAGGCCGAGACGTCCCTCAAGATTGCCAATGAGGCCCGCTTATGAGCTTTGGAAGAAGCTTGCGAGGCTGATCGCCACCGCGAGGCTGCAGAGGAGCGCGCGTGGGGGCTTCAGGCCTGGAACGCGTCCCTTGAGCAGCAGGTGGAGGCGCGCGGGGCCGCTCTTGGGTAGCTAAGGGGGACGCCTACGGAGGAAGAGGAGGTCCGGCAGCGCGAGGAGACGCTGGCCCTGGAAGCCATCGAGCGCAGCCTCGAGCTCGAGCGACTGGAGACGAGGGAGCGTCAAGTCGCTCAAGCAGAAGATGCCTTCGGGGCCTGCGAGGCCGGAGTCGATGAGGAGATCAATGGCCGGGTGGCCGAGGTTCGCGTAGATCTGGAGGGCAGGTATGACTTGGAGCTGAAGCTCGCTGGTCTGGAGGGTGCGGGTAGGGCCGCCGCCCTCAGGCCCAGGTTGGACGAGGCCGAGAGGCGTGCGGAGGCCACAACCGCCACCCTGGTTACGGCACAGGCGGACTTGGCCTCCGCCCGCGCCGAGCTACTTTCCCTCCGGAAACGAGTTGATGATACCGAGGCCATCGCACGACAAAATAGGGAGGAAGTGCTCCAACACCGAACGCTGGAGCGCGAGCATGCTCCTATGCTTCAAGACCTTCGGAACAACGCCAACACCGCCCTGGCCCCTCACTCGAATGACTACGCCAGCCATCTGACCCTCTTCATCGAGGTGGTGACGTGCCTGGAGGCTCAATCTGCCAGAGCTCGACAGCTTGTGGAGGAGAGGGGTCGTGGCCTGCTTCAGCGCGCCTTCTCCCATGTCTTCAGCCACCTTCTGAATGACGACCCCAACTTCGACTTCGACGCCGCCATTGCCCCCGTTCCCACGGCCGTCCGGGGCGACCTGGCGCGTTGGGTAGAGGACCAAGTCAATGCATTGATCAGGGCCTTCATCCTCGAAGGATGACGTGGTGGTGTTCGTCGCAGATGAAGGTGACGTGGTCAATGACGGTGACAGGGGCGTCGCCGACGGCGGCGGCGACACCGACGAAGATGACGACGACGCGAGTGATGCGTCTGTGGGTGATGTAGCGAGTGATATCTCTGGTTGATCCCATTTTTACCCGTTGTTTCATCCTGCACGCAAAACTCGGGCGTGGCCCTTGGAAGACTTTGTAAGAGCATATTGAGACGGGGAGCCCCTCGTGTAAGAAAATTGCAGTTTTTACTTTCCTATGAGATGTGGGTATGTGTCCTCATGAGCTCATGAAGCTGGGGGTGACCTCCCCGACGTGGTTTACCTTAGTCAGCGCCAGCTTAGGGCTGGGTCGTGAGGCGATGAGTTCCTGAGAATCCTGCGGAGCTTATCGCCCCGTTTGAGGGGGCCCCGTAAGAGGTGAGCACCAGGCGCAGTGCTAGCGCGTGCTTGACGAGCGTGCGCTTTGCACGATCCAGCTCGTGAGGAGCTTTGCGAGGGAAAGGCGATGGACATGAGTCCCAAACCGAATGAGATCCACAAGGCAGTAAACGGCTCGAACGAGAAAAGGCACCCCCCGCGCGCATCGGTAAAAATTCAGCTTCAACTTAAGTCCAGATCCAGAAAGCAAAGCCACAGAAAGAGAGATCCAAAGCAAAAGGCCGTGTCTGGCACCTAGTCTAGTCTTCGGGTCTTCAAGTATTCTCACCAGCGCGGAGCTAAGTGCTGCCACTAGGCATGGGAGGGAGCCCTAGGGCCTGAGGTCGGCGCTCTTGAGACTCCGGGGCGTGTACAACCCCAACTCATTATTACGTGAGAGTGTCACGGGCGGCGAGCTTCACAGGCACCGGGCCTTCTTCATAGGTACCGGCCTTGCTTCATATCGCCAGACGAGGGGCCCGCCTTGCGCCACCCTCAACCTCCTTTGAGCCGACCGGTCACCAGGACGACACAAAAGAGGGAAAGGGGGCGCCAGCGGTTCCCTCGGCGACCACGGGTCCTCTGCCGGGGAAGGGTTGTTGAAGCCACCCCAACAGAGGGCCTACCTCCGGGTGTCCCCTGGTTTCACGTGCCTTGGGAAGGGGCCTTGCTCCTGGCTCCCTCCCGGTGGCGCCCAACATGTCTCCCTTGTTGGAACGGGTGCCGCCGTGCCAGGGTCGTCGATCGACGCTGCAACCTGATTCATCTACAGCCCATGGTTAGCATAAGCCTGTTCCTGAGATATTAGCGGTACCTTGTAGTTGCCGTTGTCGGTGCGATCGTTGTGGTTCTTTGTTGGTTCTTGGAAGGCTTCGACTCCTAGCGCCCCCTCTCCCCAATCTTCTCCAATGAACGAGCCAGGGTCGTCCTCTGGTGCGTACCCTTGGTCCATCATGCGGGGCACGTAGGCTTCCGGGGCCGTCACCCCGAACACCTCGCCGTGGTGCCCCATGCTCCATGTTGCTCGGCCCATGGTGGCGCCCTGGGGATGACAGCACGACATCCGGCTGGGACCGTGGGGGGTGACGCTTGCGCCCGTGCCCGCCGTGGGCGGCATGGGGGATTCGGAGCCCCCTACGCCGCTGGCTGTGCTGATGTTGATGAAGCCCTCGGGTGTAGTTGATGGCACGCGGATGTGGTGAGGTTCGCCGCGCGGCCCTGCAGTGGCCTGGGGAGGAAGTCGAAAGCAGAAGGGTGGTGCTCCCGACGCCGCTGCATCCAGCAGCTCGGCAACACGCTCCAGCAGTGTGTCCCGACCGCTTTCCATCAGCCTACACCGCAGTAGCTCCCTTGCCACGGTGAGAGCTGCCCGCATGTTTGCTTACTCCCGCCTTGAGTGCGGCGCCGTTGCTATGGCATGGCTCGCCGCTCTTGCGGCGGACCGTACCTGCCATGGGGTGAGGGTGGATGATGCCTGGCAGTGCTGCCCGCGCCCGGCCGAGTTTGGCGGCGCCCGTGCCGCCTGGAGTGCGGGGTCGAGACCTTCATGGGCAGGCGGCAGTGCCCGGGCTGGCCGGGCTGCCCAGCGGTCGGAGCCGGCCCTTGAGTCGCCGGACATCGTGGCTGAGGAGCGTCGACGAGCTGGCTGGTGGAGGAGGAGCTCCAGCGCACCCCTACCTGGCGCACCAAATGTCGGATGTGGGGTTCTGGCAAACCCATAAGGTTCGAACACTGGGGTGCGCGCGAAGTCTTTCCTTCCTACCGATCTACGCCCTAACTCGCTAAGATCTCGCGGACGAATTCGACGAACTCGCAACACAGAAAGGCACAAGGTTTATACTGGTTCGGGCCATCGTTGTGGTGTAATACCCTACTCCAGTGTGGTGGTGGTGGATTGCCTCTAGGGCTGATGATGAACAGTAGAAGGGAAGAACAGCCTCCTGAGGTTGAGGTGTTCTTGTGAGTAGGCTCTTGATCGGGTTGGATCAAGCTAAGATGAGATGCCTCTACTATGGTGACTAGCTCTACTTATATAGGCCCTGGTCCTCTTCCTAAATATCGAGCGGGAAGGGAGCCAACAACGGCGGGCCAATTTGAAGGGGGACAGCTAGTACAAGCTATCCTGACAAAAGTGGTCTTCGCCTGCGAAAAGCTCTGGTGGTGACGCCGTCTTGGGCTCCACGATGACCTTTGTCTTGCCGTCTTCCTGGTCTTGGTCTCGTTGCACCAATATAGAAACCTTTGCCTAATGCCTCGGTACTCTTCGCCTGTGCTAGCCTCCTTAGCACCAAAGAGGAAACAAGTACGCTGCATGCGCTGGCGCTCGCCTGGCGCCCGCCTGGTGTCGTGCGTCATGGCTCACGTCACGAGGGCCTCGTGAGGTTTGCCCCGCCTTGATATCTCCGATCCTTGTGAGCCTGCCTGGCTAGGCTACTCCATAGGAGGTCTTGCGTCGTCCGCCTCACGAGGCTTGGACCCTCGCGAGGTGATACGTCTTTGTCGAATCTACTTTTCCAAACACTTTTGCCCTTGTTTTGGACTCTAACTTGTATGATTTGAATGGAACTAACCTAGACTGACGTTGTTTTCAGCAGAATTACATTGGTGTTGTTTTATGTGCAGAAAGCAAATATTCTTGGAAAGTCCTGAAACTCCACGGAATACCTTAGAAAAAATAATAAAAAATCCTCGCCAAAGATGAAGACCAGGGGGCCCACACCCTGTCCATGAGGGTGGGGGGCGCCCCCCCTCTTGGGCGTGCCGCGTACCTCGTGGGCCCCCTGGAAACCCTCCGACGCCAATTCTAACTCTATATATTCGCTTCCGAAGAGAAAAAAAATCAGAGAGAAGAAATCATCGCGTTTTACGATACGGAGCCGCCGCCAAGCCCTAAAACCTCTCGGGAGGGTTGATCTGGAGTACATTCGGGGCTCCGGAGAGGGGGATTCGTCGCCTCGTCATCATCAACCATCCTCCATCACCAATTTCATGATGCTCAATGCCGTGCGTGAGTAATTCCATCGTAGGCTTGCTGGACGGTGATGGGTTGGATGAGATTTATCATGTAATCGAGTTAGTTTTGTTAGGGTTTGATCCCTAGTATCCACTATGTTCTGAGATTGATGTTGCTATGACTTTGCTATGCTTAATGCTTGTCACTAGGGCCCGAGTGCCATGATTTCAGATCTGAACCTATTATGTTTTCATGAATATATGTGAGTTCTTGATCCTATCTTGCAAGTCTATAGTCACCTACTATGTGTTATGATCCGGCAACCCCGAAGTGACAATAATCGGGACCACTCCTGGTGATGACCATAATTTGAGGAGTTCATGTATTCACTATGTGCTAATGCTTTGTTCCAGTTCTCTATTAAAAGGAGGCCTTAATATCCCTTAGTTTCCAATAGGACCCCGCTGCCACGGGAGGGTAGGACAAAAGATGTCATGCAAGTTCTTTTCCATAAGCACGTATGACTATATACGGAATACATGCGTACATTACATTGATGAATTGGAGCTAGTTCTGTGTCACCCTATGTTATGACTGTTACATGATGAACCGCATCCGGCATAATTATCCATCACTAATCCGGTGCCTACGAGTTTTCCATATACTAGTTTACGCTTATTTACTTTCCCGCTGCTACTATTACAATCACTACAAAATACTAAAAACATTACTTTTGCTGTCTTTACTTTTGTTGCCGTTACCACCACTATCATATTACTGTGCTACTAAACACTTTGCTGCAGATACTAAGTTTCCAGGTGTGGTTGAATTGACAACTAAGCAGCTAATACTTGAGAATATTCTTTGGCTCCCCTTGTGTCGAATCAATAAATTTGGGTTAAATACTCTACCCTCGAAAACTATTGCGATCCCCTATACTTGTGGGTTATCAAGACCTTTTTCTGGCGCCATTGCCAGGGAGCATAGCACTATTCTTTGAGTCACTTGGATTTATATCTGCTGGACACTATGAAGAACTTGAAAGACGCTAAGACAACAATTTATCCCTCAACTACGAGGGGAGGTAAGGAACTGCCATCTAGCTCTGCACTTGATTCACCTTCTGTTATGAGTAAGCTAGCGACACCTAAACCTGCTTCTGCTATTCGTTCCAATATGTTGCATGTTATTGATGATGCAACTTCTACTATGCATGATACTTATGATGAAACTACTTCTATGCCTGATACTACTGTGCCCCTTAGTGAATTTCTTGAAGAACAAATTGCTAGGGCTAGAGAAAGAGAAATTGGTGAAACTGAATATGATGATGATAGTGATGATGAAAATATGCCTGTTATTCCTGAAGGTTATCTTTTTGATAAAGATTCTTCTTTAGCTATTTTAGCTTGCAAAGATAGATATGAGCTTAAAAGGTTATTGATTAAATGGAACAAAGAATCACTTAGAGATAAAATGACACCTGATCCTGCTTTTGCAACTTCACCTATATGTGTTCCTGATAAGGATTATGAATTCTCTGTTGATCCAGATATAATTACTTTGGTTGAATCTGATCCTTTTTATGGCTATGAATCTGAAACTGTTGTGGCAAATCTTACTAAGTTAAATGATATAGCTGCCCTGTTCACTAATGATGAGAGATCGCGTTACTTCTATATACTCAAAATATTTCTGTTCTCATTAAAGGGTGATGCTAAGATATGGTTTAATTCTTTTGATCCTGGTTGTGTGCGTAGTCCCCAGGATATGATTTATTACTTCTCTGCTAAATATTTCCCTGCTCATAAGAAACAAGCTGCTTTGAGGGAAATATACAATTTCGTGCAAATTAAAGGAGAGAGTCTCCCACAAGCTTGGGGGAGGCTTCTCAAGTTACTTAATGCTTTGCCTAATCATCCTCTTAAGAAACCTGAAATACTTGATATCTTTTATAATGGACTAACCGATGCTTCCAGAGATTACCTGGATAGTTGTGCTGGTTCTCTTTTCAAGGAAAGAACACCGGATGAAGCTGAAATTCTATTGAATAATATGTTGACAAATGAAAATAATTGGGCATCTCCTGAGCCAGCTCCTGATCCAATTAATGATCCTATTCCTAAACCAACTCCGAAGAAGAGATGTGTTCTATTTCTCAGTCTCGAAGATATGCAAGAGGCAAAGAAATCTATGAAAGAAAACGGTATTAAAGCTGAAGATGTTAAGAATTTACCTCCTATTGAAGAAATACATGGTCTTAATATACCGCCTGTTGACGAAATATATGATCTTAATCCTTTATTCATTGAAGAACCTCCCGATATCCCGACAGGTAGTAAAGGTAAACTCTCTCTATAGATTTGATGAAGGTGATGTCCCTCACTATAAGTCTGCAAGGCAATGCTTTGATGAGTTTGATAATTTTTTTGTCAAACTAGAAAATTTCAATGCTTATTTTGGTAGACAATTGAAATATGATTCCGATATAATTAAATACTTGGGTGATTATATGGCTAATATTAGAGGTGAACTTAAACTTGTTAGCAAACATGCTACTGTGGTTACCACTCATGTAGAACAAGTACTTAAAGCTAAAAAAGAATTGCTCCATGAAATGAATAATAATAAAAATGATTATGCTGTTAGAGTGGCTACTAGAACTGGTAGAATGACCCAGGAACCTTTGTATCCTGAAGGCCACCCTAAGAGAATCAAGTAAGATTCTCAAAGAAATAATATTGATGTTCCTAGTTCTTCTAAGAAGAAGAAAAAGAAAAATGATAGAACTGTGCAAACTTCTAGTGAACCTATTGCTGAACCACCTGATAATCCAAATGATATCTCTATGTCTGATGCTGAAACACAATCTGGTAATGAACATGAACCTAGTGAAAATGTTAATAATGATGCTCAACCTAGTAATGATAATGATGTAGAAATTGAACCTGTTGTTGATCTTGATAACCCACAATCAAAGAATCAACGTTATGATAAAAGAGACTTTGTTGCCAGGAAACATGGTAAAGAGAGAGAACCTTGGGTTCAGAAACCCATGCCTTTTCCTCCGAAACCATCCAAGAAGAAGGACGATGAGGATTTTGAGCGCTTTGCTGAAATGATTAGGCCTATCTTTTTACGTATGCGATTGACTGATGTGCTCAAAACAAATCCTTATTCTAAATATATGAAGGATATCATTACTAATAAAAGAAAGATACCGTAAGCTGAAATTTCCACCATGCTTGCTAATTATACTTTTAAGGGTGGAATACCAAAGAAACTTGGAGACCCCAGAGTACCTACTATACCTTGCTCCATTAAAAGAAATTATATTAAAACTGCTTTATGTGATCTTGGAGCCGGTGTTAGTGTTATGCCTCTCTCTTTATATCGTAGACTTGACTTGAATAAGCTGACACCTACTGAAATATCTTTGCATGTGGCTGATAAATCAACTGCTATACCTGTCGGTATTTGTGAGGACGTGCCTGTTGTGGTTGCAAACGTTACTATTTTAACGGACTTTGTTATTCTTGATATTCCCGAGGATGATAGTATGTCTATTATTCTTGGAAGACCTTTTCTTAATACTGCAGGGGCTGTTATTGATTGCAACAAAGGCAATGTCACTTTTCATGTTAATAGTAATGAGCATACGGTACACTTTCCGAGGAAACAACCTCAAGTTCATAGTATCAACTCCATTGGAAAAATTCCATCGATTATAATTGGAGGTTTTGAATTTCCTCTTCCTACGGTCAAAAAGAAATATGATATACTTATTATAGGGGATGTGCATATCCCCGTTGAGGTAACTTAGTGTTATTCGAAATTTCTCCGGTTTCATGATTATTGGAATGAGTTTGTTAACAAGACCTGATCAACCTTGTTAGTGGATTCTTTTTTATGAGCATGAGATGGATGAAACTAGAAGCACAAACTTCTGTACCCTCTTTATATTTTCTATAATTTAGTAGAAATAAAGTAAAAATGGTATTTCTCTGTCTGTTTCTTGTCTTATCTGTGCAATATAAAAATATCCTGAAAATAAAAGTCCTCGGAATGCCATGCCAATTTAATATGATTTTTTCGGGAATATTTGAGGATTTACTGTGCAAAAATTACCATGGGAGGAGCTGCCACCTGGCCACGAGGGTGGTGGGCGCCCCCCATAGGGTGCGCCCCCTGCCTCATGGGCCCATGGTGGCCCTCCTCCACTTATCCCAGCACCCATCTTCTTCCTCTGTCTCACACAAACCCGAAAAACCAACTCAAGCACGAGTTCTAGCCACTTTTGCTGTGATTTTTGATCTCCTTGCTCAAAGCACCTCTCGCAAAACTGCTTGGGGAGATTGTTCCTTAGTATGTGACTCCTCCATTGGTCCAATTAGTTTTTGTTCTAGTGCTTTATTCTTTGCAAATTTGTGCTGCATAGGTGACCATGTTCTTGAGCTTGCATGTCAAATTTATATGGTTCCAAGTAGTTCTAATGCTTGATATGGGCTCTAGGCACTTGTAGGAGTAGTTGCTATCAGTTTTATTGAAATTGGTTCACTTTTGTTTGAAGTTACTAAAAAATTTCAGAATTTTTCAGAAAATGATGAGGAGATTATTGAGGGGCTCATCGAGCCAAAGCTCGAAGGAAAAGGCACCGAAGCCTAAGTATAATTTGCCGCGCACCACGGAGATTCGGGCGTGTGAATGGTCTTCTGATGATTTCTTGAGAGCAGCCGGTATCTATGAAGATTTTCATGAATTGGCTCACAATGCAGGCCTCACTACTTTCCTCCACGACTAATGCGATCAGTATCTCTTACTCACAAATACCTTTGTGCAAAACTTTTATTTTCATCCTAGGAACTCACCACCTACGGTGGAATTTCATTTATATGATGAGCATAAGGAGATGTCAGTTTTTGATTTCTGTCATATTTGTTTAGTCCCTTTTGAGGGCAAGACAGAAGAACCACACCATGATGATGTGGAGGGATTTATTAATAATATCACTGTACGAGGAACCAGGAAGGTTTCCGATGCACGAATCACTAGCATACATTTTCCTGTTTTACGTTACTTTGCATTATTTGCTAGTCATTGTTTAATTGGACGCGGAAACTGTGGAAACCTTAGTATACCTGATATAATTATTCTACTCCAAGGTTTATACAGTGATAACACTTTTAGTATGGGCGGTATTATTGCCAGACGGTTAAATATGAACCGTACTAAGGGCCCCATCTTTGGAGGCATTTATGCTACACGCCTAGCCGCACATTTTAACATACCTATTAGGCATGCTGAGAAGGAAGAAAAGGTGCTGCCCCGTGTTTATCTAGATCGTAAAAGTATGGTAGCACATGCTTTTATTGTTAAGAATAGGGCAGGGGAGCTTAAATATCAATTGTTCTTTAATAAACATCATCCCGAGACTATTACCTTGCCTGCTCCTTCTTTGTTTGATTTGACTGCAGGCACGTACCTTGTTCCGTTGACGGCTATTCACGCCTACCAGAACCCTGCACCCACTAAGGAGATAGAACAGGAACCACAAAATGAGCCCCACGACAATCTGTTTATTCTTGGGATCCAGAGATGACTGTCAGCCAGTGGCAGTCAGAGTCTTCTTCTTCATCACAATATGATCCCAACTATCCTTCTTCATCACAGTACGACCCCAACAACTATTATTATGGATATCCACCAGGCCAGCCGTGGCCATAGACCAACTTAGGCCAAAAGCCTAAGCTTGGGGGAGTACGTATTTCTCACCGACATTACATTTATGTTCACACACGCTCATTGCTAGATGTCGGTGCTTATACTCTTTCATTGTAATATCCATGCTAGTTCATTTTCTTTTTCCTGCTTTCTTCTTGTGTGTTTGTTAAACCTTAAGAAAACCAAAAAAATAGTAGTAATTTACTTTCCTGCTGTAGTAGTAATTAAAAAGAAAACAAAAAAAAATATTTCCCGTTCTTCTTTTGCTTGTTGGGAGCTTTCCCATGTAAATAGTTTTATTTTATTTTCTTTTCTTTGGGGGTCAGTAGGAGAAGACCATAATTAAATTGTCGCAGTGGCTCTTATATGCTTTAATGTTGATTTAACCCAGAGCCCATATTGCCTTGTCTTCTCCTATTTCTTGAATGCTCGCAGATTCCAGCTTAGTCCAATGCACGTGCACTCTTATTATTATTCGCGCCGTTCGGTCGTGCAAGTGAAAGGCAATTATTATGATATATGATGGACTGACTAAGATGAGAAAAGCTGGTATGAACTCGACCTCTTTTGTTTTTGTAAATATGATCAGCCCGCCGTTCTTGATTCAACTTATTATGAATAAACATGTTTGCAATTACAATTAGAGATCATAGTTGCTTGTGCCATGCTTGATTAGCTATGAGTTATAATGGTTTACCTTGTGTGCCAACATGCTATTGAGATGACTATGATGTGGTATGATGGGGTGGTATCCTCCTTTGAATGATTTAAGTGACTTGACTTGGCACATGTTCACGCATGTAGTTGAAACAAAATCAACATAGCCTTCAAGATATTTATGTTCATGGTGGATTATATCCTACTCATGCTTGCATCCAATGTTTATTAATTTTAATGCATGTACATGGCTGTTGTCGCTCTCTAGTTGGTTGCTTCCCAGTCTTTTGCTAGCCTTCACCTGTACTAAGCAGGAATACTGCTTGTGCATCCAATCCCTTAAACCCCAAAGTTATTCCAGATGAGTCCACTATACCTTCCTATATGCGGTATCTACCTGCCGTTCCAAGTAAATTTGTATGTGCCAAACTCTAAACCTTCAAATAAATATTCTGTTTTGTATGCTCGAATAGCTCATGTATCAACCAAGGCTGTCCTTATCTTCCGTGTTAGGCGGGTTATTCTCAAGAGGAGTGGACTCCGCTCCTCACTCACGAGAAAATGGCTGGTCACCGGGATGCCCAGTCCCATGCTTTATGCAAACTAAATCAAAATTAATTGCAAACAAAACTCCCCCTGGGACCTGATGTATGTTGGAGACACTCGTTGTTTCGAGCAAGTCATGGATTGATGCTTGTTGGTGGAGGGGGAGTATAAGCTTTACCATTCTGTTTGGGAACCGCCTGTAATTTGTTTAGCATGGAAGATATCGCCATCTCATAGTTGTTACGTTGACAATGAAAGTATACCGCTCAAAATGCAATTTATCTCTATTTCAAAACTGAGCTCTGACACCTCTACAAATCCCTGCTTCCCTCTGCGAAGGGCCTATCCATTTACTTTTATGTTGAGTCATCACCCTCTTATTAAAGAGCACTAGCTGGAGAGCACAGCTGTCATTTGCATTCATCACTATTAATCTATGTTGGGTATGACTATGATTGGATCTCTTTTACCATGAATTACAATGTCTAGTCAGTCCTTGATCTTTAAAGGTGCTCTGCATTTATGTTTTGCGGTCTCAGAAAGGGCTAGCGAGATACCATCTTGTTATATTATATTATGATTGTTTTGAGAAAGTGTTGTCATCCGAGATTTATTATTATGGCTTGCTAGTTGATTATGCTATTGATATGAGTAATTATGAGACCTGCGAATTATTGAAAATGTGGTTAGTTATGATATATGCTGAAAACTTGAATGCTGGCTTGACATAATTACAACAACAAGAGCAAACTGAGTTTGTAAAAGTTTTTCTTTCTTTCTTTCAGTTTGTCAACTGAATTGCTTGAGTACAAGCAAGGGTTTAAGCTTGGGGGAGTTGATACGTCTCCGTCGTATCTACTTTTCCAAACACTTTTGCCCTTGTTATGGACTCTAACTTGTATGATTTGACTGGAACTAACCTGGACTGGCGCTGTTTTCAGCAGAATTACCTTGGTGTTGTTTTATGTGCAGAAAGCAAATATTCTCAGAAAGTCCTGAAACTCCATGGAATACCTTAGAAAAAATAATAAAAAATCCTCGCCAAAGATGAAGACCAAGGGGCCCACACCCTGTCCACAAGGCTGGGGGGCGCGCCCCCCCCTCCTGGGCGCGCCCCCTACCTCGTGGGCCCCCTAGAAACCCTCCGATGCCAATTCCAACACTACATATTCGCTTCCGGAGAGAAAAAAATCAGAGAGAAGAAATCATCGCGTTTTACGATACGGAGCCGCCGCCAAGCCCTAAAACCTCTCGGGAGGGCTGATCTGGAGTCCGTTCGGGGCTCTGGAGAGGGGGATTCGTTGTTGTCGTCATCATCAACCATCCTCCATCACCAATTTCATGATGCTCACCGCCGTGCGTGAGTAATTCCATCATAGGCTTGCTGGACGGTGATGGGTTGGATGAGATTTATCATGTAATCGAGTTAGTTTTGTTAGGGTTTGATCCCTAGTATCCACTATGTTCTGAGATTGATGTTGCTATGACTTTGCTATGCTTAATGCTTGTCACTAGGGCCCGAGTGCCATGATTTCAGATCTGAACCTATTATGTTTTCATGAATATATGTGAGTTCTTGATCCTATCTTGCAAGTCTATAGTCACCTACTATGTGTTATGATCCGGCAACCCCGAAGTGACAATAATCGGGACCACTCCCGGTGATGACCATAGTTTGAGGAGTTCATGTATTCACTATGTGCTAATGCTTTGTTCTTGTTCTCTATTAAAGGGAGGCCTTAATATCCCTTAGTTTCCAATAGGACCCCGCTGCCATGGGAGGGTAGGACAAAATATGTCATGCAAGTTATTTTCCATAAGCACGTATGACTATATACGAAATACATGCCTTCATTACATTGATGAATTGGAGCTAGTTCTGTGTCACCCTATGTTATGACTGTTACATGATGAACTGCATCCGGCATAATTATCCATCACTAATCCGGTGCCTACGAGTTTTCCATATACTGGTTTACGCTTATTTACTTTCCCGTTGCTACTGTTACAATCACTACAAAATACCAAAAACATTATTTTTGCTGTCTTTACTTTTGTTGCCGTTACCACCACTATCATATTACTGTGCTACTAAACACTTTGCTGCGGATACTAAGTTTCCAGGTTTGGTTGAATTGACAACTCAGCTGCTAATACTTGAGAATATTCTTTGGCTCCCCTTGTGTCGAATCAATAAATTTGGGTTAAATACTCTACCCTCAAAAACTGTTGCGATCCCCTATACCTGTGGGTTATCAAGACCTTTTTCTGGCGCCGTTGCCAGGGAGCATAGCTCTATTCTTTGAGTCACTTGGATTTATATCTGCTGGACACTATGAAGAACTTGAAAGACGCTAAGACAACAATTTATCCCTCAACTACGAGGGGAGTTAAGGAACTGCCATCTAGCTTTGCACTTGATTCACCTTCTGTTATGAGTAAGCTAGCGACACCTAAACCTACTTTTGCTATTCGTTCCGATATGTCGCATGTTATTGATGATGCCACTTCTACTATGCATGATACTTATGATGAAACTGCTTCTATGCCTGATACTACTGTGCCCCATAGTGAATTTCTTGAAGAACAAATTGCTAGGGCTAGAGAAAGAGAAATTGATGAAACTGAATACGATGATGATAGTGATGATGAAAATATGCCTGTTATTCCTGAAGGTCATCTTTTTGATAAAGATTCTTCTTTAGCTATTTTAGCTTGCAAAGATAGATATGAGCTTAAAAGGTTATTGATTAAATGGAACAAAGAATCACTTAGAGATAAAATGACACCTGATCCTGCTTTTGCAACTTCACCTATATGTGTTCCTGATAAGGATTATGAATTCTCTGTTGATCCAGATATAATTACTTTGGTTGAATCTGATCCTTTTTATGGCTATGAATCTGAAACTGTTGTGGCACATCTTACTAAGTTAAATGATATAGCTGCCCTGTTCACTAATGATGAGAGATCGCGTTACTTCTATATACTCAAAATATTTCCGTTCTCATTAAAGGGTGATGCTAAGATATGGTGTAATTCTCTTGATCCTGGTTGTGTGCGTAGTCCCCAGGATATGATTTATTACTTCTCTGCTAAATACTTCCCTGCTCATAAGAAACAAGCTGCTTTGAGGGAAATATACAATTTCGTGCAAATTAAAGAAGAGAGTCTCCCACAAGCTTGGGGGAGGCTTCTCAAGTTACTTAATGCTTTGCCTGATCATCCTCTTAAGAAACCTGAAATACTTGATATCTTTTATAATGGACTAACCGATGCTTCCAAAGATTACCTGGATAGTTGTGCTGGTTCTCTTTTCAGGGAAAGAACACCGGATGAAGCTGAAATTCTATTGAAAAATATGTTGACAAATGAAAATAATTGGGCATCTCCTGAGCCAGCTCCTGCTCCAATTAATGATCCTATTCCTAAACCAACTCCGAAGAAGAGAGGTGTTCTATTTCTCAGTCCCAAAGATATGCAAGAGGCAAAGAAATCTATGAAAGAAAAAGGTATTAAAGCTGAAGATGTTAAGAATTTACCTCCTATTGAAGAAATACATGGTCTTAATATACCGCCTGTTGACGAAGTATATGATCTTAATCCTTTATTCATTGAAGAACCTCCCGATACCCCGACACAGGTAGTAAAGGTAAATTCTCTCTATAGATTTGATGAAGGTGATATCCCTCACTATAAGTCTGCTAGGCAATGCTTTGATGAGTTTGATAATTTTATTGTCAAACAAGAAAATTTCAATGCTTATTTTGGTAGACAATTGAAATATGATTCCGATATAATTAAATACTTGGGTGATTATATGGCTAATATTACAGGTGAACTTAAACTTGTTAGCAAACATACTTCTATGGTTACCACTCAAGTAGAACAAGTACTTAAAGCTCAAAAAGAATTCCTCCATGAAATGAATAATAAGAAAAACGATTATGCGGTTAGAGTGGCTACTAGAACTGGTAGAATGACTCAGGAACCTTTGTATCCTGAAGGCCACCCTAAGAGAATCAAGCAAGATTCTCAAAGAAATAATATTGATGTTCCTAGTTCTTCTAAGAAGAAGAAAAAGAAAAATGATAGAACTGTGCAAACTTCTAGTGAACCTATTGCTGAACCACCTGATAATCCAAATGATATCTCTATGTCTGATGCTGAAACACAATCTGGTAATGAACATGAACCTAGTGAAAATGTTAATAATGATGTTCATGATGATGCTCAACCTAGTAATGATAATGATGTAGAAATTGAACCTGTTGTTGATCTTGATAACCCACAATCAAAGAATCAACATTATGATAAAAGAGACTTTGTTGCCAGGAAACATGGTAAAGAAAGAGAACCTTGGGTTTAGAAACCCATGCCTTTTCCTCCGAAACCATCCAAGAAGAAGGATGCTGAGGATTTTGAGCGTTTTTCTTTCTTCCTTTCAGTTTGTCAACTGAATTGCTTGAGGACAAGCAAGGGTTTAAGCTTGGGGGAGTTGATACGTCTCCGTCGTATCTACTTTTCCAAACACTTTTGCCCTTGTTTTGGACTCTAACTTGTATGATTTGACTGGAACTAACCTGGACTGACGCTGTTTTCAGCAGAATTACCTTGGTGTTGTTTTATGTGCAGAAAGCAAATATTCTCGGAAAGTCCTGAAACTCCATGGAATACCTTAGAAAAAATAATAATAAATCCTCGCCAAAGATGAAGACCAGGGGGCCCACACCCTGTCCACAAGGGTGGGGGGCGCCCCCCCCTCCTAGGCGCGCCCCCTACCTCGTGGGCCCCCTAGAAACCCTCCGACGCCAATTCCAACTCTATATATTCGCTTCCGGAGAGAAAAAATCAGAGAGAAGAAATCATCGCGTTTTATGATACGGAGCCGCCGCCAAGCCCTAAAACCTCTCGGGAGGGCTGATCTGGAGTCCGTTCGGGGCTCCGGAGAGGGGGATTCGTTGCCGTCATCATCATCAACCATCCTCCATCACCAATTTCATGATGCTCACCGCCGTGTGTGAGTAATTCCATTGTAGGCTTGCTGGACGGTGATGGGTTGGATGAGATTTATCATGTAATCGAGTTAGTTTTGTTAGGGTTTGATCCCTAGTATCCACTATGTTCTGAGATTGATGTTGCTATGACTTTGCTATGCTTAAAGCTTGTCACTACGGCCGGAGTGCCATGATTTCAGATCTGAACCTATTATATTTTCATGAATATATGTGATTTCTTGAAACTATCTTGCAAGTCTATAGTCACCTACTATGTGTTATGATCCGGCAACCCTGAAGTGACAATAATCGGGACCACTCCCGGTGATGACCATAGTTTGAGGAGTTCATTTATTCACTATGTGCTAATGCTTTGTTCCGGTTCTCTATTAAAAGGAGGCCTTAATATCCCTTAGTTTCCAATAGGACCCCGCTGCCACGGGAGGGTTGGACAAAAGATGTCATGCAAGTTCTTTTCCATAAGCACGTATGACTATATACGGAATACATGCCTACATTACATTGATGAATTGGAGCTAGTTCTGTGTCACCCTATGTTATGACTGTTACATGATGAACCGCATCCGGCATAATTATCCATCACTAATCCGGTGCCTACGAGTTTTCCATATACTGGTTTACACTTATTTACTTTCCCACTGCTACTGTTACAATCACTACAAAATACCAAAAACATTACTTTTGCTGTCTTTACTTTTGTTGCCGTTACCACCACTATCCTATTACTGTGCTAGTAAACACTTTGCTGCAGATACTAAGTTTCCAGGTGTGGTTGAATTGACAACTCAGCTGCTAATACTTGAGAATATTCTTTGGCTCCCCTTGTGTCGAATCAATAAATTTGGGTTAAATACTCTACCCTCCAAAACTGTTGCGATCCCCTATACTTGTGGGTTATCACGAGGGTCTTGGATGCCTTGTTGATGAATATGGGCCGTACAGCCTACTGGGTTAGCCACGCCGTGGGCCGCAGGCAGGCAAGTCTGGGGACCCCCGTCCCCAGAACACTGACAAGTCCTTCTAAGAGGAAGAAAAAGAAAAATGATAGGACTTTGCATGCTTCTAGTGAACCTGTTGTTGACACACCTGAGAATCCCAATGATATTTCTATTTCTGATGCTGAAACACAATCTAGTAATGAACATGAACCTAGTGATAATGTTAATGATGATGTTCATGTTGATGCTCAACCTAGCAATGATAATGATGTAGAGATTGAACCTACTGTTGATCTTGATAACCCACAATCAAAGAATCAACATTATGATAAGAGACTTTGCTGCTAAGAAGCACGGTAAAGAAAGAGAACCATGGGTTCAGAAACCCAAGCCTTTTCCTCCTAAACCATCCAAGAAAAAGGATGATGAGTATTTTGAGCGCTTTGCTGAAATGATTAGACCTATCTTTTTGCATATGCGTTTGACTGATATGCTTAAAATGAACCCTTATGCCAAATATATGAAGGAAATTGTTACTTATACTTTTAAGCGTGGAAGCTGAAATTTCTACCATGCTTGCTAATTATACTTTTAAGCGTGGAATGCCAAAGAAACTTGGAGATCTAGGAGTACCAACTATACCATGCTCCATTAAAAGAAACTATGTTAAAATTGCTTTATGTGATCTTGGAGTCGGTGTTAGTGTTACGCCTCTCTCTTTATATCGTAGACTTGATTTGAATAAGTTGACACCTACTGAAATATCTTTGCAAATGGCTGATAAATCAACTGCTATACCTGTCGGTATTTGTGAGGATGTGCCTGTTGTGGTTGCAAACGTTACTATTTTAACGGACTTTGTTATTCTTGATATTCGCTAGGACGATAGTATGTCTATTATTCTTGGAAGACCCTTCTTGAATACTGCAGGGGCTGTTATTGATTTCACCAAAGGCAATGTCACTTTTCATGTTAATGGTAATTAATGAGCATACAATACACTGTCCGAGGAAACAACCTCAAGTCCACAGTATCAATTCTATTGGAAAAATTTCAACAATCACTATTGGAGGTTTTGAATTTCCTCTTCCTACTGTCAAGAAGAAATATGATATTCTTATTGTTGGGGACATGCATATCCCCGTTGAGGTAACCTAGTGTTATTCGAAATTTCTCTGGTTTCATGCGATTTGAAATGAGTTTGTTAACAAGACCTGATCAACCTTGTTAGTGGATTCCTTTTGATGAGCATAAGATGGATGAAGTTAGAAAACACAACTCTTTGTACTCTCTTTTTACTTTCTATTATCTATATTAAATAAAGCAAAAATAGTATTTTGTATCTATTTTCTGATTTATCTATGCAATAAAAAATACCCCAAAAATAAAAGTTCTCCGAATGCCCTGAAAATTAAATATGATTTTTTCTAGAATATTTGAGAATATCTGGCACTGAAAGCACAGCAGGGGGAGCAGCCACATGCCCACGAGGGTGGAGGGCGTGCCCACCCCCTCGGCGCGCCCCCTGCCTCGTGGACTCTACATGGGTCCCCTCCACTTATTCCAGCCACCACACACTCCTTCTTCCTCCCAAAAAATCACCAACCAGCTCAAACCCGAGTTCTTGCTTATCTTGCTGCCATTTTTGATCTCCTTGCTGAAAGCTCCATTCACAAAACTGCTTTGGGGGATTGTTCTTTGGTATGTGACTCCTCCAATGGTCCAATTAGTTCTTGTTCTAGTGCTTTATTCATTGCTCACTTTTGCTGCTTAGGTGACCATGTTCTTGAGCTTGCATGTCAAATTTATGTGGTCAAAAGTAGTTTTAATGCATGATATATCCTCTAGGCACTTGTAGGAGTAGTTGCTATCAATTTTGTTGAGTTTGGTTCACTTTTATTTTAAGTTACTAAAAATTTCAGAAATTTTTCACAGGAAGAAATATGTTTAGGAAAATGTACCAAGGTGGTTCTTCAAGGAAGC
Organism: Triticum aestivum; assembly: GCF_018294505.1. NCBI lineage: Eukaryota > Viridiplantae > Streptophyta > Magnoliopsida > Poales > Poaceae > Triticum > Triticum aestivum. The sequence continues at coordinate 95,714,542 of NC_057794.1, forward strand.
AAGGACCCAGGCCCGCAATACGCGAGTCGGACAATGAACTACCAAGGGATGCTCAAGTGCGGCCTTGTGAGTGGCTTTCAGAGGACTTCATGGTTCGAGCAGGAATCAAGGAGGAATTTGAAGCATATGTGTGTAACGCCGATCTTGAGAGCTTCGTGGCAGATAAGTGCTGTCCGTACCACTACCTCACTGATTCCTTTGTGAGAAGGTTTGAATTTTCATCATCACGTAATTCTCAAACTGTCCTGTTTGATCTTTGTGATAAGTCTTATACCATGGACTTAGAAGATTTTAACACTGCTTGTAAACTCCCACAGTGGGGTAATGTTAGTGAACCTCGCAAATTTGAATATAGAGACTTTCTTGCTAGTATAACTATGGGGGAATCTAGGGAAATCACGCAAGCTACCATAGGGAGCATTCATTTTCCTACTATACATTATTTTGCTCTCTTTATAGGTAGATACATAAATGGTAAGGATGAGGCATGTCACATGTGTGTGCCAGATCTTAGTGTTCTCAAGAGTGCCGTATTAGGAGATAGACATTATAACTTGGGGGCCATTGTTGCATGTAGGTTGCATAATAACAAAATTAATGGAGATTTCTTTGGTGGAATTTATGCAACCCGTTTAGCTGATTTTCTTGAGATACCAATACGTGGGGATGATATTAAGTTGCCTCCTACTTATTTAGATTATAATGCCATGGTTCATCATCAGTTTGTTGAGAGGAACAATCATTTCCTCCAGTACTGACTAATCTTTGATAGACAACACACCTATCACGTCGCTCTCCCTGCTCATGCCTTCTTTGACTTTCAGGCAAAAGGGAGATATGTTATAACCAGGTAGGAGGCGACCGAGTACGAGAGGAGGGCGGAGGCAACTCATCTCCAAGCTGCAGATCATCAGGAAATTCCCGTTGCATCTTAGTATGACCCCAGCTACAACTTTGATCCATGGGCATAGACCAACTTAGGCCAAAAGCCTAAGCTTGGGGGAGTACGTATTTCTCACCGACATTACATACATGCTCACACACTCATGCCAATTGTTGGTGGTCATACTTTTTCATCGTATCATCCATGCTAGTTTATTTTCATTTTCTTGCTTTCTTCTTGTGTGTTTGAAAAACCTTAAGAAAAGACAAAAAAAATTAGTTGTAGCTTTTAGTTAGTTTACTTTCCATGCCTGTAGTAGTAGTAATTAAAAAGAAAACCCAAAAAGATTTCTCGTCCTTCTTTTTCTTGTTGGGAGCTTTCCCGTGTAAATAGTTTTGTTTCTTTTCTTTCCTTTGGGGGTCGAGAGGAGAAGACCTTAATGAAAATGTTGAGTGGCTCTCATATGCATTATTGTTGATCTAACAAAGAGCCCATATTACCTTGTCTTCTCTCTTGAATTGAATGCTTGTAGATTCCAGCTTAGTCCAATGCACGTGCGCTATTATTATTATCCACACTATTCAGTCATGCAAGTGAAAGGCAATAATGATGATTATATGATGAACTTATTGGGATGAGAAAAGCTGGTATGAACTCGACCTCTCTTGTTTTCGTAAATATGATTAGTTCATCGTTCCTGATTCAGCCTATTATGAAAGAAACATATTTGCAATGACAATTAGAGATTGTAGTTGCTTATCCCATGCTTAATTAGCTAGGAGCTTATAATGGTTTACCTTGCGTGCCAACATGCTATTAAAATGGTTGCGATGTGGTATGATGGGGTGGTATCCTCCTTTGAACGATTCGAGTGGCTTGACTTGGCACATGTTCACGCATGTAGTTGAAACAAAATCAACATAGCCTCTATGATATTTATGTTCATGGTGCATTATATCCTACTCATGCTTGCATTCAGTGTTGATTAACTTTAATGCATGTTCATGATTGTTGTCTCTCTCTAGCTGGTCGCTTCCCAGTCTTTTTCTAGTCTTCACTTGTACTAAGCGGTAATACTGCTTGTGCATCCAATTTCATAAACCCCAAAGTTATTCCATATGAGTCCACCATACCTACCTATATACAGTATCTACCTGCCGATCCAAGTAAATATGTATGTGCCAAACTCTAAACATTCGAATAAACATTTTGTTTTGTATACTCGAATAGCTCATGTATCAACTAGGGCTGTCTGTATCCTCCATGCTATGCGGGTTATTCTCAAGAGGAGTGGACTCCGCTCCTCATTCACGAGAAAATGGCTGGTCACTGGGATGCCCAGTCCCATGCTCAAATCAAATCAAAATAATTGCAAACAAAACTCCCCCAGGATTGTTGTTAGTTGGAGGCACCCGTTTTTGGGCAAACCATGGATTGATGCTTGTTGGTGGTGGGGGAGTATAAACTTTACCATTCTGCTTGGGAACCGCCTATAATGTGTGTAGCATGGAAGATATCGAGATCTCTCGATCGTTATGTTGACAATGAAAGTATACCGCTCAAAATATTATTCATATCTATTTCAAAATCGAGCTCTGGCACCTCTACAAATCCCTGCTTCCCTCTGCGAAGGGCCTATCCATTTACTTTTATGTTGAGTCATCATCCTCTTATTAAAAAGCACCAGTTGGAGAGCACCTCTGTCATTTGCATCCATTACTGTTAGTTTACATTGAGTATGACTGTGACTGGATCTCTTTTACCATGAATTACAATGTCTAGTCAGTCCTTGATCCTTAAAGGTGCTCTGCATTTATGTTTTGCGGTCTCAGAAAGGGCTAGCGAGATACCATCTTGTTATATCATATCATGATTGTTTTGAGAAAGTGTTGTCTACCGAGATTTGTTATTATTGCTCGCTAGCTGATTATGCCATTGATATGAGTAAACATGAGACCTAAATGTTATTGTGAATATGGTTAGTTCATAATCTTTGCTGAAAACTTGAGTGTTGGCTTTACATATTTACAACAACAAGAGCAAACAGAGTTTATAAAAGTTTTTCTTTATCACTTTCAGTTTATCAATTGATTTTCTCGAGGACAAGCAAAGGTTTAAGCTTGGGGGAGTTGATATGTCTCCACCGTATCTACTTTTCCAAACACTTTTGCCCTTGTTTTGGACTCTAACTTGCATGATTTGGATGGAACTAACCCGGACTGACGCTGTTTTCAGCAGAATTGCCATGGTGTTATTTTTGTGCAGAAATAAAAGTTCTCGGAATGACCTAAAAATCAACGGAGATTATTTTTGGAATATATAAAAAATACTAGAAGAAGAATCCACGTCAGGGGGCCCACACCCTGTCCACGAGGGTGGGGGCGTGCCTACCCCCTGGGCACGCCCCCCTGCCTCGTGGCCTCCCTGACGCTCCACCGACCTCAACTCCAACTCCATATATTCGTGTTTGGGGAGAGACAAAATCAGAGAGAAGGATTCATCGCGTTTTATGATACGGAGCCGCCGCCAAGCCCTAAACTCTCTCGGGAGGGCTGATCTGGAGTCCGTTCGGGGCTCCGGAGTGGGGAATCCATCGCCATCGTCATCATCAACCTTCCTCCATCACCAATTTCATGATGCTCACCGCCGTGCGTGAGTAATTCCATCCTAGGCTTGCTGGATGGTGATGGGTTGGATGAGATTTATCATGTAATCGAGTTAGTTTTGTTAGGGTTTGATCCCTAGTATCCACTATGTTCTGAGATTGATGTTGCTATGACTTTGCTATGCTTAATGCTTGTCACTAGGGCCCGAGTGCCATGATTTCAGATCTGAACCTATTATGTTTTCATGAATATATGTGAGTTCTTGATCCTATCTTGCAAGTCTATAGTCACCTATTATGTGTTATGATCCGTTAACCTCGAAGTGACAATAATCGGGACCGTAGTTTGAGGAGTTTATGTATTCACTATGTGTTAATGCTTTGGTACGGTACTCTATTAAAAGGAGGCCTTAATATCCCTTAGTTTCCAATAGGACCCCGCTGCCATGGGAGGGTAGGACAAAATATGTCATGCAAGTTCTTTTCCATAAGCACATATGACTACATTCAAAATACATGCCTACATTACATTGATGAACTGGAGCTAGTTCTGTGTCACCCTATGTTATAACTGTTGCATTTTCGATCGCATCCGACATAATTCTCCATCACCGATCCATTGCCTACAAGCTTTTTATATATTGTTCTTCGCTTATTTACTTTTCCGTTGCCACTGTTACAATTACTATAAAACCTAAAAATATTAATTTTTCTATCATTACCACTACTATCATATTACTTTGCTACTAAGCACTTTGCTGCAGATATTAAGTTTCCAGGTGTGGTTGAATTGACAACTCAGCTGCTAATACTTGAGAATATTCTTTGGCTCCCCTTGTGTCGAATCAGTAAATTTGGGTTGAATACTCTACCCTCGAAAACTGTTGCGATCCCCTATACTTGTGGGTCATCATGTACCAGGATGTGCAATGATCTAGCGTAAGATGTATGAAAAATGATGAACGGTGGTTGGGCCACAACTACTATGTCAGCTATATGATCATGCAAAGCAATATGACAATGAATGCTCAAGTCATCAAACGGAAGCGGTGGAAGTTGCATGGCAATATATCTCAGAATGGCCATGGAAAAGCCATAATAGGTAGGTATGGTGGCTGTTTTGAGGAAGATATAATAAGGCTTATGTGTGATAAAGCATATCATATCATGGGGTTTGGATGCACCTGCGAAGTTTGCACCACGTCTCGATGTGAGAGAGGGCAATGCACGGTACCGTAGAGGCTAGCAAATTGCGAAAAGGTAAGAGTGCATATAATCCATGGACTCACATTAGTCATAAAGAACTCATATACTTATTGAAAAAGTTTATTATCCCCTGAAGAAAAGTACTACTACACATGCCCCTAGGGGGATAGATTGGTAGGAAAAGACCATCGCTCGTCCCCGACCGCCACTCATGCTCCAGCATCATAGCATAATGAGAGACTATACGTGCATGCTTCGGGAATCACAACCTTAACACCAATATTCCTACTAAACACAACCATTTACTAGTATCTCCCACATATTCCATCTATATATCCAAAAACTATTGTAAGGAATCAAACATATCATATCCAGTGATCCATAGGTTTTATGCAGGATTTCATGACTAACCATGCAATTGGCCAATTCATGTTGACTCTCTAAATAGATCTAGGTGAAGCATGAGAATTTAATTCTTTCTACAAAAGATCATGCTCCAATAAATATAAGTGAAGCAAGAGAGCATTCTACAAACAACGGTTTTATATGTGAAGAGAAACATGCAATCGAAACTTCAAATGATATAAGTGAAGCACACGAAGCATTCTATAAAGCCATACTCAAAAGATATAAGTGAAGTGCAATGAGCATTCTATAAATCAACCATGGACTATCTCATACCAGCATGGTGCATAAAAGAAAAGTGAAAACTAAATGCAAAAGATGCTCCAAGATTTGCACATATCGCATGAAAGAAACGAATCCGAAAACATACTGATACTTGTTGAAGAAAGATGGGATGCCTCACTACAAAAAAAATACACTTTTGTGATGATACGTGTTTGTCACAGTAGGTCGCTTTTTTTGTCATGCATGTACCTCCATGACAAATTTATGACAGAATCAAGATAGTCATACATGTGCTGTCGTAGAAGTGTTCCATGACATTACCAAAATTATCATCACTGAAGTGTCCACTTCCATGACGATAAATCGCGCGTCACAGAAGTGCTTTCGTCAAGGGTGACCGACACGTGTCATCCACCGTAACGGAACGCCGTTAAGCTACCGGGTCGGGTTTTGGATCCGATAACCCATTAACAGCCCCGACCAATGGGGATTTTCCACGTGTAAAATCATCATTGGCTAGAGGAAACATGTGTCGGCTCATCGTCGGGACAGATGTCATCCACTCACTAGACAGAAGGCGCCTATGATACGTCGACACGTGGCACGGCCCAACAAGTTTAAATGGGCTGGCCCAACTAAAGGCCCACAATATTTTGCGGACCATAATGGGCCGGCCCAGCTAAGGCCCATGAGATTTTGCGGACCATAATGGGCTGGCCCAGCTAAAGGCCCACAAGATTTCACGGGCCATAATGGGCCGGCCCAGGTAAAGGCCCACAAGATTTTCGTGTGCCATAATAGGCCGGCCCAGGTAAAGGCCCACGGTGACTCTAGCCCATAATGAACAGTAATTTTCTTTATACCTGTTAACGGCCCGTGATTTACATGGGCCGTTTCCAGCCCGCGTTAGCTTTCGGCCTATTGACGGCCCATACGTTCTTGGGCTCCTTTTTGGCCCTTGATTACTTCCGGCCCGTTATTGGCCTGTTCCCCTAATGGGCCAAATTCGGCCCATGGCAAGAGTCGGCCTGTTACTGGCCTGTTCCACTAATGTGCCAAATTCGGCCCATGGCAAGAGTCGGCCTGTTACTGGCCTGTTACCCTAATGGGCCAAATTCGGCCCATGGCAAGAGTCGGCCCGTTTCTGGCCTGTTAACCCGTTGCGGCATTTCCAGCCCGTCCTATATTTTGGCCCATTAACGACCCGTTATGCCTGTGACAGAATTAAGCCTTTGCTGTCCTATGGCCTGTTAACGGCCTGTTACCATGCTGGGCTGATACCAATTACGCCCGATTATGGCCCATGTAGACCCATTTATCCGACGGCCCGAGGCCCACCGATTACAGGCCCATTTATCGACGGCCCGTAGGAGACCCATGGATCCTACGACCCGTATATGGCCCATGGTAGTTGCGGCCACTAGCAAACCAGGGAAAAAGAAGACTAGGAAATAAATAAGGCCGAAACTAACGCTGGGCTATTAAGTCGAAGGTTGGCATAAAACTTAACAGTCTAGCAGATAAATGCACCACCAGAAGTTCAGAAGCTTAGTTCATTTGACCTGACTATTACGTTTTCATGTTGTATTGTCTGATGGAGCACCATAATCCTCGCCTTCATTTCCCCTAGGCTCCTGAACAACATAGCAAATGTCTGATAGTCTGGTTTCAAAACCATGCATATCTTGACGACATTGAGCAATGTTTCTCCTTGTTTCATAAAGGGTCTCTATTAGGGAATGAACTTGTGTCTGGAGCGCAGATACAACATTGCTTTGAGCTTGCATATCTTGAGCATGAGGCAGTTTGGATGATATTGCCTTAACAACCAACCCAGTATTACGCAGGAACGTGCTTTTGGCACTGTTAGTGGACATGTACTGACCCACTGCAGCAAGAGCTGACATTGCAGTTATAGTTGCCTCGCCACCTTCAGAAGGTGGCGGTTCCACCATTTTTTCCATAGCTCGCTGAAAAGTTGAGGTTTTACATTAGTAGTACCAGAACAAAAGATATTAAGGAGGCAGCAAAACCAAACAAAATAGCTTTGGTCTATATACAGAACTTATTCTAGTGAACCCATGTAAAATATTAGTTGTATTTTATTGTAAAGTACATAATAAAACCAGGTTCCAAACATATGACCATGTACCATCGCTAATGTATTGTCAATTTCTTCACATTGTATTGAGGGCTAAGGATAAAGAGACGAAGTTTATAATATGGTAATCATAGTATGACGTCATTCATATCACAAAACAACTGAGAACAGACAAACATGCAATTGTAACGTTGTGTGGGCAAGTCCAGCATGGAACTAGATTACGGGTCAAGATCAAAGGAACATCACTCCTCTCTTTTAAACCTTGTAAGGTGCAATGATACGCTAAGACAATTGTGTATAAAATTGAAAAGAGTAATAGACATTGGCTGCAAACCATGTAGTTCAAGGCACAAGTCAGAGTAAGTAGTAGTTAAAAGGCATGAGGATTAAGGACTTACAACAGCGGCTTTGACTGGTGTAGTCATGCCCTTCTTCTTGCTGGTGTGATAGTCCTTGAAGATTTCCACAACATTTGGTTCAGGTACTTTTTGGTCCTTGCGGGCTTTCCTCTGCATTTGTAACAAGTCAATATAGATTTGATAATATGGTACAGCGAAAAGAGTGAAACAACAGCTAATTACAAGAGCCTCGCAGTGTGCAATATAGCTACAAGATCCTGTCGTATGTTGGAATTTCACTTTCATACGGTTGGCCTTGTTCTTTGAACAGTTCACCTACAAGAAGATAGATTTGTGTGGCACATGCGTAAATAGGACTTCAACATGTGATCTGATGACATATATATAATGTACCTGATACTTCGGATCAGACCAGTGTTTAACGAGGCCTCTCCAGTCTTCATCAGATATATTTTCCACTTGAGATGTTTGGGCAAGTTCACTATTAGCCTTGCCTTCAAAGTGAGTTTTCCTCAAGTTATACCGATATTGTCGCAGAGCAGACTTGAAAACATGGGTGCAAGCTTGTCTGGTTGCATCATCTTGGCTATCCAACTTGAACCTCATCTATTGAAAATTATGGGAGTCTCACTATCAGCAACCTAGAAAGTATTGGACAGAGCAAGACGATATTACTAGTTTCCATACATAACCATACTTACAGATAAATGGTCAAGGAAGATGTTGAACTGGGTTTCGTCTTTGTCATTCCTGTACTGAATCCATGTTGGGAGGATACGTACATGACACCTAACAGCAACCGCTACCTCTGATACTAACTTGGCTGACTCTGTAGCATCATGTGGCCTTTTTAAACCTGCCTCAAAACGGATCTCCATTCTTCCTCCTCTAGATTTAGTTAACCTATCGAGCATTATCCCTGATGTTTGTTTCCTCTTGCGCCTAGGTGCTAGTCCAACAACAAACATAGGAAGTGTTAGTGTACATCAAACTGTGAGACTACATATAAAGAAGCATGCAACTGTAACTTGACTCCAGCAACTACCTTCTTGCTGTTGAAGCTCACAAGGCTCATCTGATATTGCCAACTCGTCTTGTGTCAAGAGTGCTTGGGAAGTAGTGTCAGGTGGCAAGGGAGCTTGGGAACGTGCCGCTAGCTCAGTTGACGCACGAGTACGTCGTGCAGCTGGTAGTACTGTGGTAGGTGTTGCAAGAACTAGGGCTGTCTCTGCTTGTTTGGTGGCAGCTATTTGTTTCTGTTTGTCTTTTTTTGCAACTCGTGTAGCATGGGATGCCGTGTTTGTAGAATTTTCTGCTGGACTTTGACCTTCTATTGCACCATCAGTACCAGCAGAATATGCAGGATTCATCCGCTTCTCATTCCCTACCATTCTGTGTTTCTTCCTCTTTTTCTGTGCCAGGTTAAGTCAAGCCGAAAAGAAAAACGAATAACAATTTAGTTCTTTAGAACAAATTGATGTGTGATGCAGACGAACTGAACTTTGATGTTAGACAACCACATGATAGGAGGATGTAATATGTATGAAAAACAGGACAGAAGAGATAACCAGAACTATGATGTGTAAACTAAGAGGAAGACATTTCACCAAATTATAAGCAATGCAATGGAAGGTAGACACCATATGAAAGATGCTTCAAATATCGCTCTGCCAAGATAACAGTGTCTCATCATAAATGGCGTTTAAACAAATGTGAAGCAGTACAAGAAATAAATCATATGCAAGATGCAAACAACATCACACTACCATGTTAGAGGTCTCTCGTCATTAGTGCCATTGCATATTCACAGCATTGCATATTCACAGCTTATGATGTGTAAACTAAGGAGAAGGCATTTCAACAAATTAGAAGCAATGAAAGCTAGACACCATATGAAAGATGCAACGAATATCACTCTACCAAGTTAAAACTGTCTCGTCATAAGTGCCATTTCAACAAATTAGTAATACAAGCTAGAAAAGAATGTGAGATGTAACCTATATCACACTCCAAAGTCAAACGTGTCTTATGATAAGTGATTGTTGCAAGTTACACAATAGTAGTAATTTGATGTAAGAACATGGTGTGATAGACAGATATTGTATGTTCTAGAAAGAGGAACACGTGTCTTATTCAAGTATAATGTGTAAAGTAAGCAGATGGAATTCAACAAAATTAGAAGCAATACAAGCTAGACATCACACATAACATGCAACCACATATAACAGTGCCAAGTTAGAGGGAGCACCGGTGATGCTGCACTAGGGGAGACGTGCTCATCATAAACACAACTTTGTTGAGTGTCTATGCATGTGTTGTCTTGGAAATCATCTTGGGGGTGTGGAGGAGTAGAAACTGTAGAGGCCCTCCGTTCGGAAGGAGCACCTTGATCCGCTGCCTTGCTAACTTCCTTCTGCTTTATTGATTTTGAATTGTCAAGTAAAACCAACAAGAAAAAGCAATAAAATTCTCTCTTCAGAACTAATTCATGCATGATACTGACAATCACTACTTTGATGTAAGGCAAACACATGATACCAGGATGGAATATGTGTTGGAAATATGCCCTAGAGGCAATAATAAAAGGATTATTATTATATTTCCTTGTTCATGATAATTGTCTTTTATTCATGCTATAATTGTGTTATCCGAAAATCGTAATACATGTGTGAATACATAGACACCAACATGTCCCTAGTAAGCCTCTAGTTGACTAGCTTGTTGATCAACAGATAGTCGTGGTTTCCTGACTATGGAAATTGGATGTCATTGATAACGAGATCACATCATTAGGAGAATGATGTGATGGACAAGACCCAATCCTAAACACAGCACAAGATCGTATAGTTCGTTTGCTAGAGTTTTTCCAATGTCAAGTATCTTTTCCTTAGACCATGAGATTGGGTAACTCCCGGATACCGTAGGAATGCTTTGGGTGTACCAAACGTCACAACGTAACTGGGTGACTATAAAGGTATACTACGGGTATCACCGAAAGTGTCTGTTGGGTTGACACGGATCAAGACTGGGATTTGTCACTCCGTATGACGGAGAGGTATCTCTGGGCCCACTCGGTAATGCATCATCATAATGAGCTCAAAGTGACCAAGTGTCTGGTCACGGGATCATGCATTACGGTACGAGTAAAGTGACTTGCCGGTAACGAGATTGAACGAGGTATTGGGATACCGACGATCGAATCTCGGGCAAGTAACGTACCGATTAACAAAGGGAATTGTATACGGGGTTGCTTGAATCCTCGACATCGTGGTTCATTCGATGAGATCATCGAGGAGCATGTGGGAGCCAACATGGGTATCCAGATCCCGCTGTTGGTTATTGACCGAAGAGCCGCCTCGGCCATGTCTACATGTCTCCCGAACCCGTAGGGTCTACACACTTAAGGTTCGGTGATGCTAGGGTTGTAGAGATATGAATATGCAGAAAGTTGTTCGGAGTCCCGGATGAGATCCCGGACGTCACGAGGAGTTCCGGAATGGTTCGGAGGTGAAGAATTATATATAGGAAGTGCAGTTTCGGCCATCGGGAGAGTTTCAGGGGTCATCGGTATTGTACCGGGACCACCGGGTGGGGCCACCCATCCCGGAGGGCCCCATGGGCTGAAGTGGGGAGGGGAACCAGGATATAGTGGGCTGGTGCGCCCCCTTTGGCCCACCCCATGCGCCTAGGGTTGTGAACCCTAGGGTGGGGGGGCGCCCCACCTGGCTTGGGGGGCACTCCACCCCTTAGCCGCCGCCCCCCTAGGAGATCCCATCTCCTAGGGCCGGCTCCCCCCTAGGGGAGCCTATATAAAGGGGGGGAGGGAGGGGCAGCCGCACCCTTGACTCTTGGCGCCCCCCTCTCCCCTGCTACACCTCTCCCTCTCGCAGAAGAACGGTGAAGCCCTGCTGCGGTGACTGCTGCATCCACCACCACTCCGTCGTGCTGCTGGATCTTCATCAACCTCTCCTTCCCCCTTGCTGGATCAAGAAGGAGGAGACGTCACGCTGACCGTACGTGTGTTGAACACGGAGGTGCTGTCCGTTCGGCGCTAGGATCTCCGGTGATTTGGATCACGTCGAGTACGACTTCCTCATCCCCGTTCTTTGAACGCTTCCGCACGTGATCTACAAAGGTATGTAGATGCAATCCGATCACTCGTTGCTAGATGAACTCATAGATGGATCCTGGTGAAACCGTAGGAAAATTTTTGTTTTCTGCAACGTTCCCCAACAGTGGCATCATGAGCTAGGTCTATGCGTAGTTCTTTTTGCACGAGTAGAACACAATTTGTTATGGGCGTAGATGTTGTCAACTTTCTTGCCGCTACTAGTCTTATTTTGCTTCAGCGGTATTGTGGGATGAAGCGGCCCAGACCAACCTTACACGTACGCTTACGTGAGACCGGTTCCACCGACTGACATGCACTAGTTGCATAAGGTGGCTGGCGGGTGTCTGTCTCACCCACTTTAGTTTGAGTGGATTTGATGAAAAGGGTCCTTATGAAGGGTAGATAGAAGTTGACAAATCATGTTGTGGCTTTAACGTAGGTAAGAAAACGTTCTTGCTAGAACCCTCTTGTAGCCACGTAAAACTTGCAACAACAATTAGAGGACGTCTAACTTGTTTTTGCAGCAAGTGTTCTGTGATGTGATATGGCCAAAGTTGTGATGAATGATGAATGATACATATGTGATGTATGAGATCATGTTCTTGTAATAGGAATCACGACTTGCATGTCGATGAGTATGACAACCGGCAGGAGCCATAGGAGTTGTCTTTATTTTTTGTATGACCTGCGTGTCATGGAGAAATGCCATGTAAATTACTTTACTTTATTGCTAAACGTGTTAGCCATAGTAGTAGAAGTAATAGTTAGCGAGCAACTTCATGGAGACACGATGATGGAGATCATGATGATGGAGATCATGGTGTCATGCCGGTGACAAGATGATCATGGAGCCCCAAGATGGAGATCACATGAGCTATATGATACTGGCCATATCATGTCACTATTATTCGATTGCATGTGATGTTTATCATGTTTTTGCATCTTGTTTACTTAGAACAACGGTAGTAAATAAGATGGTCCCTCATAATAATTTCAAGAAAGTGTTCCCCCTAACTGTGCACCGTTGTGAAAGTTTGTTTTTTCGAAGCACCACGTGATGATCGGGTGTGATAGATTCCAACGTTCACATACAACGGGTGTAAGACAGATTTACACATGCAAACACTTAGGTTGACTTGACGAGCCTAGCATGTACAGACATGGCCTCGGAACACAAAAGACCGAAAGGTCGAGCATGAGTCGTATAGAAGATACGATCAACATGAAGATGTTCACCGATGTTGACTAGTCTGTCTCACGTGATGATCGGACACGGCCTAGTTAACTCGGATCATGTTATACTTAGATGACTGGAGGGATGTCTATCTAAGTGGGAGTTCATTAAATAATTTGATTAGATGAAATTAATTATCATGAACTTAGTCTAAAATCTTTACAACATGTACTGTAGATCAAATGGCCAACGTTGTCCTCAACTTCAATGCGTTCCTAGAGAAAACCAAGCTGAAAGACGATGGCAGCAACTATACGGACTGGGTCCGGAACCTGAGGATCATCCTCATAGCTGCCAAGAAAGATTATGTCCTACAAGCACCGCTAGGTGAAGCACCTACTCTCCCTGCAGAACAATACATTATGAATGCTTGGCAGACACGTACCGATGATTACTCCCTCGTTCAGTGCGGCATGCTTTACAGCTTAGAGCCGGGGCTCCAAAAGCGTTTTGAGAGACACGGAGCATATGAGATGTTCGAAGAGCTGAAAATGGTTTTTCAAGCTCATGCCCGGGTCGAGAGATATGAAGTGTCCGACAAGTTCTTCAGCTGTAAGATGGAGGAAAACAGTTCTGTCAGTGAGCACATACTCACTATGTCTGGGTTACATAACCACTTGACTCAGCTGGGAGTTAATCTCCCGGATGACGCGGTCATTGACAGAATCCTTCAGTCGCTTCCACCGAGCTACAAGAGCTTTGTGATGAACTTCAATATGCAGGGGATGGAAAAGACCATTCTTGAAGTATTTGCAATGCTGAAATCAGCAGAGGTAGAAGTCAAAAAGGAACATCAAGTGTTGATGGTGAATAAAACCACTAAGTTCAAGAAAGGCAAGGGTAAGAAGAACTTCAAGAAGGACGGCAAGGGAGTTGCCGCGCCCGGCAAGCAAGCTGCCGAGAAGAAGCCAAAGAATGGACCCAAGCCTAAGACTGAGTGTTTTTATTGCAAGGGAAGTGGTCACTGGAAGCGGAACTGCCCCAAATACTTAGCGGACAAGAAGGCCGACATCACGAAAGGTATATATGATATACATGTAATTGATGTGTACCTTACCAGTACTCGTAGTAGCTCCTGGGTATTTGATACCGGTGCGGTTGCTCACATTTGTAACTCAAAGCAGGAGCTGCAGAATAAGCGGAGACTGGCGAAGGACGAGGTGACGATGCGCGTCGGGAATGGTTCCAAGGTCGATGTGATCATCGTCGGCACGCTACCTCTACATTTACCTACGAGATTAGTTTTAAACCTTAATAATTGTTATTTAGTGCCAGCTTTGAGCATGAACATTGTATCGAGATCTCGTTTAATTAGAGATGGCTACTCATTTAAATCCGAGAATAATGGTTGTTCTATTTATATGAGAGATATGTTTTATGGTCATGCTCCGATGGTGAATGGTTTATTCTTAATGAATCTCGAGCGTAATGCTACACATATTCATAGTGTGAATACCAAAAGATGTAAGGTTGATAATGATGGTCCCACATACTTGTGGCACTGCCACCTTGGTCACATAGGTGTCAAACGCATGAAGAAGCTCCATGCAGATGGACTTTCAGAGTCTCTTGATTATGAATCATTTGACACGTGCGAACCATGCCTCATGGGTAAAATGACCAAGACTCCATTCTTAGGAACAATGGAGCGAGCAACCAACTTATTGGAAATCATACATACTGATGTGTGCGGTCCAATGAGTGTTGAGGCTCGCGGTGGCTATCGTTATGTTCTCACCCTCACTGATTACTTGAGTAGATATGGGTATGTCTATTTAATGAAACACAAGTCTGAGACCTTTGAAAAGTTCAAGGAATTTCAGAGTGAGGTTGAGAATCAACGTGACAGGAAAATCAAGTTCTTGCGATCAGATCGTGGAGGAGAATACTTGAGTCACGAGATTGGCACACACTTAAGAAAATGTGGAATAGTTTAACAACTGACGCTGCCTGGAACACCTCAGCGTAATGGTGTGTCCGAACGTCGTAATCGCACTCTATTAGATATGGTGCGATCTATGATGTCTCTTACCGATTTACCGCTATCATTTTGGGGCTATGCTTTAGAGACTGCCGCATTCACTTTAAATAGGGCTCCATCGAAATCCGTTGAGACGACACCGTATGAATTATGGTTTGGGAAGAAACCTAAGCTGTCGTTTCTAAAAGTTTGGGGATGCGATGCTTATGTCAAGAAACTTCAACCTGAAAAGCTCGAACCCAAGTCAGAAAAATGCGTCTTCATAGGATACCCTAAATAAACTATTGGGTATACCTTCTACCTCAGATCCGAAGGCAAGATCTTTGTTGCCAAGAATGGATCATTTCTAGAGAAGGAGTTTCTCTGGAAAGAAGTAAGTGGGAGGAAAGTAGAACTTGATGATGTATTACCTCTTGAACCGGAAAATGGCGCAACTCAAGAAAATGTTCCTGAGGTGCCTGCACCGACTAGAGAGGAAGTTAATGATGATGATCATGAAACTTCAGATCAAGTTGCTACTGAACTTCGTAGGTCCACAAGGACACGTTCCGCACTAGAGTGGTACGACAACCCTGTCTTGGAAATCATGTTGTTAGACAACGGTGAACCTTCGAACTATGAAGAAGCGATGGCGGGCCCGGATTCTGACAAATGGTTGGAAGCCATGAAATCCGAGATAGGATCCATGTATGAAAATGAAGTATGGACTTTGACTGACTTGCCCGTTGAGCGGCGAGCCATAGAAAATAAATGGATCTTTAAGAAGAAGACAGACGCGGATGGAAATGTGACCATCTATAAAGCTTGGCTTGTCGCTAAGGGTTATCGACAAGTTCAAGGGGTTGACTACGATGAGACTTTCTCACCCGTAGCGAAGCTGAAGTCCGTCCGAATCATGTTAGCAATTGCTGCATTCTATGTTTATGAGACATGGCAAATGGATGTCAAAACGGCATTCCTTAATGGTTTCCTTAAGGAAGAATTGTATATGATGTAGCTGGAAGGTTTTGTCGATCCTAAGAATGCTGACAAGGTGTGCAAGCTCCATCGCTCGATTTATGGGCTGGTGCAAGCATCTCGGAGTTGGAACATTCGCTTTGATGAGATGATCAAAGCGTTTGGGTTTATGCAGACTTATGGAGAAGCCTGTGTTTACAAGAAAGTGAGTGGGAGCTCTGTAGCATTTCTCATATTATATGTAGATGACATACTTTTGATGGGAAATGATATAGAGCTTTTGGACAGCATTAAGGCCTACTTGAATAAGAGTTTTTCAATGAAGGACCTTGGAGAAGCTGCTTATATATTAGGCATCAAGATCTATAGAGATAGATCAAGACGCCTCATAGGTCTTTCACAAAGCACATACCTTGATAAGATATTAAAGAAGTTCAATATGGATCGGTCTAAGAAGGGGTTCTTGCCTGTGTTGCAAGGTGTGAAATTGAGCTCAGCTCAATGTCCGACCATGGCAGAAGATATAGAAGAGATGAGTGTCATCCCCTATGCCTCTGCCATAGGGTCTATTATGTATGCCATGCTATGTACCAGACGTGATGTAAACCTTGCCGTAAGTGGTAGGTAGGTACCAAAGTAATCCCGGCAAGGAACATTGGACAGTGGTCAAGAATATCCTGAAGTACCTGAAAAGGACTAAGGAAATGTTTCTCATTTATGGAGGTGACGAAGAGCTCGTCGTAAAGGGTTACGTCGATGCTAGCTTCGACACAGATCTGGATGACTCTAAGTCACAAACCGGATACGTGTATATTTTGAATGGTGGGGCAGTAAGCTGGTGTAGTTGCAAGCAGAGCGTCGTGGCGGGATCTACAAGTGAAGCGGAGTACATGGCGGCCTCGGAGGCAGCGCATGAAGCAATTTGGGTGAAGGAGTTCATCACCAACCTAGGAGTCATACCCAATGCGTCGGGGCCGATCAAACTCTACTGTGACAACACTGGAGCTATTGCACTTACCAAGGAGCCCAGGTTTCACAAGAAGACTAGGCACATCAAGCGTCACTTCAACTCCATTCGTGAAAATGTTCAAGATGGAGACATAGATATTTGTAAAGTACATATGGACATAAATATAGCAGATCCGTTGACTAAACCTCTCCCTAGAGCAAAACATGATCAACACCAAAATTCCATGGGTGTTCGATTCATCACAATGTAACTAGATTATTGACTCTAGTGCAAGTGGAGACTGTTGGAAATATGCCCTAGAGGCAATAATAAAAGGATTATTATTATATTTCCTTGTTCATGATAATTGTCTTTTACTCATGCTATAATTGTGTTATCCGGAAATCGTAATACATGTGTGAATACATAGACACCAACATGTCCCTAGTAAGCCTCTAGTTGACTAGCTCGTTGATCAACAAATAGTCAGGGTTTCCTGACTATGGACATTGGATGTCATTGATAACGAGATCACATCATTAGGAGAATGATGTGATGGACAAGACCCAATCCTAAACATAGCACAAGATCGTATAGTTCGTTTGCTAGAGTTTTTCCAATGTCAAGTATCTTTTTCTTAGACCATGAGATCGTGTAACTCCCGGATACCGTAGGAATGCTTTGGGTGTACCAAACGTCACAACATAACTGGGTGACTATAAAGGTATACTATGGGTATCTCCGAAAGTGTCTGTTGGGTTGACACGGATCAAGACTGGGATTTGTCACTCCGTATGACGGAGAGGTATCTCTGGGCCACTCGGTAATGCATCATCATAATGAGCTCAAAGTGACCAAGTGTCTGGTCATGGGATCATGCATTACGGTACGAGTAAAGTGACTTGCCGGTAACGAGATTGAACGAGGTATTGGGATACCGACGATCGAATCTCGGGCAAGTAACGTACCGATTGACAAAGGGAATTGTATACGGGGTTGCTTGAATCCTCGACATCGTGGTTCATCCGATGAGATCATCGAGGAGCATGTGGGAGCCAACATGGGTATCCAGATCCCGCTGTTGGTTATTGACCGGAGAGCCGTCTTGGTCATGTCTACATGTCTCCCGAACCCATAGGGTCTACACACTTAAGGTTCGGTGACACTAGGGTTGTAGAGATATGAATATGCAGTAACCCGAAAGTTGTTCGGAGTCCCGGATGAGATCCCGGACGTCACGAGGAGTTCCAGAATGGTCCGGAGGTGAATAATTATATATAGGAAGTGCAGTTTCGGCCATCGGGAGAGTTTCGGGGGTCACCGGTATTGTACCGGGACCACCGAAAGGCTCCCGGGGGTCCACCGGGTGGGGCCACCCATCCCGGAGGGCCCCATGGGCTGAAGTGGGGAGGGGAACCAGCCCATAGTGGGCTGGTGCGCCCCCTTTGACCCACCCCATGCGCCTAGGGTTGGGAACCCTAGGGTGGGGGGGGGGCGCCCCACCTGGCTTGGGGGGCACTCCACCCCTTGGCCGGCGCCCCCCTAGGAGATCCCATCTCCTAGGGCCGGCGCCCCCCTAGGGGAGCCTATATAAAGGGGGGAGGGAGGGGCAGCCGCACCCTTGACTCTTGCCGCCTCCCTCTCCCCTGCTACACCTCTCCCTCTCGCAGAAGAACGGCGAAGCCCTGCTGCGGTGACTGCTGCATCCACCACCACTCCGTCGTGCTGCTGGATCTTCATCAACCTCTCCTTCCCCCTTGCTGGATCAAGAAGGAAGAGACGTCACGCTGACCGTACGTGTGTTGAACACGGAGGTGCCGTCCGTTCGGCGTTAGGATCTCCGGTGATTTGGATCACGTCGAGTACGACTTCCTCATCCCCGTTCTTTGAACGCTTCCGCACGTGATCTACAAAGGTATGTAGATGCAATCCGATCACTCGTTGCTAGGTGAACTCATAGATGGATCTTGGTGAAACCATAGGAATTTTTTTGTTTTCTGCAACGTCCCCCAACAATATGTACGAAAAATAGGACGGCATGGCATGTTCACAACTGTTTGTGTAAACTAAGCAGAAACCATTCCAGCAAATAAGAAGCAATGCAAGCTAGACACCACATGAAAGATTCAATCAATATGACTCTGCCAAGTTAAAAGCATCCCATCATAAATGGAATTTCAACAAATTAGAAGCAGCGCATGCTATAAATCATATGAAAGATGCAACTAATATCACATTGCGTATACTAAAGGTGTCTCGTCATGTCGATTGATGCGGGATACAAAAAAACAATAATTTTATGTAAGGACATGCTTAATAGACAGATGTACTATGTACTAAATACAAGAAGACATGTCACATTAACAGGTATAATGTATAAGCTAAGCAGACTAGCACATGCAGTTTAACCAGATTGGAAGAATTACAATCTAGACACCATATGCAACATGCAACCACATATCATGCTGCCAAGTTAGAGCAAGCACCTGCGATGCTAGTGTAGGGGAAATGCTGTAATCAACTACAGAGCTACGTTCACTATCTTCATCTAGCATTTCTGTTTCTTGAGAATCATGTCGGGAGGCTGACGCTGCATTCTTTAAATGAGGAGTAGTCCCCTTGCCTGCCTGCCTCGTCATAAGTGATTGATGAGGGATACACAAGAACATTAGTTTGATGTAAGAACATGGTTAATACACAGATGTACTAGTATGTACCAAAAACAGAAAGGCATGTCATATTCAAAGGTATAATGTGTAAGCTAAGCAGATGCGATTTAACCAAATTGGAAGCAATACAAGCTAGACATCCGGCTGGAGTGGTGAGCATGATCATCTAGGACCTGAGAGCCTGGTGGGAGGCAGGATGCTTCGCCACCATCACAGCTTTTTAGTTGGCTTCCAGGTGATGCCTATCTTTGCTGGGCTTGTCACTGGCTCGGCCAGTGCCCTGACTAGCTATTTGTCTTCTGGTGCTCACGGGATGGTGGTTCATGTAAAAAAATATCTTTCCTTATCTTACCGACTTCGGCCTTTCGAATACAAGCTAGACACCATATGGAACATGCAACCACATATGACACCGCGAAGTTAAAGCAAGCACCTGGGATGGTGGTTCATTGCGAGCGAGGTCATCAACTCCAGAGCTACATTTACCGTCTCCATCTGCTGACACTGCACCCATTATAGCGCTGAAACGTGTCTTGCCTACCCGCACACCAAACTGGAGCGACTTCTCTCTTTTCTTTTGGGCTTCTCTCATGGCAGCAGAGTCTGAAATACCCTTGCATAAAAACACAACAGTGAGAGTAAGGGTGAAGTGTGTGCAGAACCAGTGCACTGTAAAAGTAGCAGATAGCATGTGGCTGAAAAATAAATGATAGGAGACATATGATAGCTCTATAACATTGCATGGCAAACAAAACTAGATTCTACTCTGTATGATTTTGTAATATATGAGCACAGGAAATGCAGGTACTCCTCCAGCACACCACCACATGTGTTCATATCTAAGATAACAGTCGACTGAAAATAAATAGGTCAGTCGATTTTTTAATGAACTGTCTGATCTATAAGGAACGGGCAGATGGCCTTCGTCTACCTCCTGCCAGTCACTGTTGACGATCTTTCTTGAACCGCCAGCGACCACCAGCCCAGACCCCTGCCTCCGCCGCCCCGCCCTCCCATCGACCTCACACCATCGCCATGCTTGGCAGCGCCACCAGGCCATCCCTTTAATCCCGGCCGACCTCCAGATCGGGTGCCAGTAGCTCTAGGCCGCACACGCCCCTAAGATAAACACCAAGGCGCTGCTTCCCCGGCGTAATAGGCGTACTAGCGCCTGTTACGCTGGGGAATGCTTCCGTTAATTGGGAATCAAGTGGCCGGAAATTGAAATTCAGGGGGCGACGGACCTCTAGCTAAGGTGAAATAGTATATGAGGAGAAACCTTGTGCATCACGAGTTACTAGGAACATCTAGTATCAAGAAGAAGCGGTCAACTAGTGTCTTCTATGGGATGAATATCGTGCAAGCAGAGACGTAAGATTTGCACGAATAAGGGAAGAGGAGTACCTTTTCGGTTACCGGTGTGGTCACCTCCACAAGTCGCGCCGATTTTCTTCTTTTAACCGAGGAAGCCGATGTTCTGGAGGGTGCAGGATTGGATGAACCCATGGCCAAATTTTTGACTGTGTTGTCGTGGCCGTATGTCGGCGGAGGGGAAGTAGATCCGAGGCGGCAAAGGACGGCGTAGCAGGAACAGGTCTGGTGCGGTGGAGGGTGGCAAAGTTGGAGCGGCAGCGGTGAGGCGCAGGACGGCGTGGTTGAACTATCTCGGGTACGGACGGCTCGGCCTCGGCTTCAACTACTAGCCGTGGAGGGCGTTGCGGTTGAGGTTGCGGTGGATAACGACATCGGGGTATCGACTCCGGCGTGATGGTGGAGGGCGACGGTTGATGGGTGTGATGGGGTGGCTGATGGAGGACGCCGGGGTTTCGTGGCTGGTGGAGAGGTAGTTTTGGCGCCCACGGAGTACGAATGGGGAATTGGACGGGTGGGGGGGAACCATATTTCCGTCTGGGACGCGCTTGTTTTTGGCTTTTTTTGAACATAAATGGGACATGCTTGTTTGAAATTTGGGGAAAGTAGAAACTTTGCCCCCCTCTTAAATTTCGGACCTACTGCGGGTCGGGGGTAGGATGGTAATCCCAAGTGTCCCAAATAGTGGGCGGGAGCGATTTCGGCCGCGCACATGTGTGCTTAGGCGGCCATTGTGTATGAATGTTTTTCGGATGCGGTTGCATGGCGTCTGGATGAAGCTACAAACCTACCCTGGTTTAGACCTTTGGACGTCGGGCCGGTAGGTTTCACGGGCCGGAGTTATTAGAAAAGTAAGTTCCTTGTACTACCAAACATTGGTCTCATGCGGTTTCGGGTGAGTAGAGGCTCTCTTGGCGCTTCGTTCGAAATTTTGAAACACAAGCATTCACGTTTAGAGTACTCTTGAACTATGAGGATTGACCTAAATATAAAGCGTTATATTTGACCTTGTATGTTTGAAAACATCATTAAATTATCCGCTTCTTTTTGAAATTTTGACACTTGAAAATCCTATAACTACGATTATTTTGGAATGGAGGAGCTAAATGTGAATCTATTTTGTACACGACTACATATGCTATTATGTACAAAATCAGAGCAAAGATTGGTGCCCCCATAATTTAGGTATGGTTTACAAATGCCATGATATCAAATTCAAATAATTGAATGGACTTCATGTTGAACTCGATTTTTTTAAACCACCTTAAGTTGAATTCAAATGTATGCTAGTTCATAGATAGTAGCTATTTATAATGTCCATTGTGTAACTTTCGTATGTATAATGTGCTTTACACACACAACATGAACTATACTCACGTTTATATTCGATTGCTAAAGCGATGCATTGTCTGGAGTTCAAAATACTAACTATGTGGATCAATTGTGTCGAATAATAACATAGACATGCTCAAATTCGATAGAATCTAGATGTCTGATGGATCAATGACCGCTCCTTACGCGAATTGCAAATATCATGATCCCATCCTAATATTTGGATACAATTTATATCTTTAATCAATGTGTAGAGCAGTCTTTTACGTGTAGTTTCACTCTCCATCGGTGGTCTCTCACACATGCTCACACACTCTCTCCCGAGGTGTCTTTCTCGCACACATGCTCTAGATATAACCCTCCCTCCCTCTCGTAACCATTTACAACTGTTTTCACTAACCTTTATCACAAGCACTCTTCCTCTCGCAAACATACACACGCACAATCCTCATCGACCCTTTCTATATACATGGACCTGCCTACGTGTCTCATGTACGCACATTATCTTTACGCCTATCTCTCACGCATTGTCTCACACCTCTCTTCCTAATCGACGAGTATGATTCTAGCAGAGCATTCTGTAGGATGCCCCTTAAAGTTAGGTTGGATGAATAGTAATATCAGAGATAAAGGGGTTACCTTAGTCCGAGAACCTAGGGTTACAAATCCTAGCCGGCTTTGTCAGTGGACACAGAGTCCTTCACAATTCTTCTATCTTTGTCTTGTACGACTAGTCATCCATGGGTCTTCCTAAATGCATCACGGGCCGACCAATGTGGCGCGGGACGGAACAGAACGAAGGGCCTCACCTCGACCCACCGGACCTCACGCGGTGACACACCCTCTGCCCCCACGTCTCATTATCTTCTCACACCCACACATACCAACACAAACACCACACACACAGAAAATTTCTCCTGGTGCCTCTATTCCCTCCCCCCTTGCATATACACACTCAAGGGAATGGAATCTCTTGTCGTGACGTCATATTCATCTCTCTCTCTCTAGACCACTCTCATTTCTAGTGCTATCTCTCCCACGCCCCCCCCGTCGGCCCCTCTATCCATGCCTCTCTCGAATACGTAATACACACACATACCTCTCTAGGCCCCGCCAAATGCATCAACTACACATTCACACATGTTACATCACGTACCCCATTGATCTAAAAAGCCCTCTCTTCACGTTTATTTCGCATACAACATTCCTTTTGAATAAAGTGTGGCCAAAAAATTATTTTAGAGTTTCTACATATATACAACATTACAAAGTTATATGGAGGAGTACGAACGCTAATTTGCATTGCATGGTGCCCACAATGATATTTATTCCGCACTGTGAATTTGTATATTTTTATACTATATACAAAGTTAGTCATAATAAAGAGAAACGAAGAGCATCTCTCTCTCCATCGCATACCCCCCTGTACGCCCCTTTCACGTATGCACACAAAACTATCTCCAGGTCCTCTAAAAGTAAGCCCCCAGAAAATTCACGCATGTTTCATCTTTCTCTCGCGATATATGCAATGACGATCATTGTATTTGAAGCGAAAGCACGATACGTACATTGGACTTCAGAATCCACTCATTACGGTCACCATTTACGTTTAGTGGTTATTATGCAGTCACGGGCTCACCGTACAACTCTGTATTTGCTCATGACATGACTAGTTGACCAGTTAAACGCTCCACGTGGCACCTCTAGTGTTGCATCACATTATCTCACTACCATCGTGCCCACCTGTCGACTTGTATCTACTCTACATCTACACTCTTATAAAATACATAAAATACACTCTTATAAAAAACAGAGTTGGTGATGATGGTGTGCCTGCCATCCTGCAATATAGGCCGTCCGATTTATATCTGACGGATAGGAAAGAAACTATGGCAATTTTGCAAAAAGGTACCCACACACCTCTCCACATTTGCAAATAAGGCCTTCCCTCGTTCATCCTTTTCTCTCACAAGATAAACAAGTCATACAAATGCATCTTGATGTTACATGCAACGCACGGGCATCTTGCTAGTAAGAATGAAAACAAACGACAAAAAAATATTTGGACGGTGGTTCGAAGTCATGACCGCGGGCACAGCGGACAAGGTGGCCTTGTATTGGTATGCTGAGCCGTCTGTTTTAACACACAGGAGCTGGTGTGGTGATTATACACACACGCACGCATGCACACGAACTGCATCCACGCAACACTCACACAAACACATGCACCCACGCACGCACGCAACACTCACACGTACACACGCAGCCACGCACGCACGCACGCAACACTCACACGCACACACGCACGCATGCATGCACACACCAGTACACCACACGACCAACACACACTCTCACGCTCAAGTGCTCAACCTACACGTGCATGCGCACACATCAGGCCCTGACAGACACATACACAACCAGGTGATTCCCGCGCACGGGTTGGAGCCTTGTCGCGCCTGCGTAAATTTGTGTTTATCTGACCTTTTGCCTATGCGAACTGACAGGTGGGACCCACAACGAACGTGGTCAATTTAACTAGTCAACATGGCGCCACGCAGACTATTTGGCCGGTCAACAGAGTGCAATCCGATGCTGAGCTGTGAGCAAGTGACCGTATAATCACCGCAAAACGTATATAGTGACCGTAATCAGCTTATTCTGAAGTTCGGTGACCGTATTACGCTTTTCTCTCTGTAGGCCCTCCAAAACTACATCTCTACACGTTCTCGCATGTTACATCTAACAACTATGCAATACAGCACTACTACTACACTCTAACACAATAAATCATATGTGTTTTTAGTTTTACTAGATATCATATTGTTACTTATAATTATTCAGTTTGCATACATTAAAATTGCCTTTGAAATGTATGGCCAGTATCATCTACCGCGCGGGAAAAATCCCGCCCTTTCCTGTTTAATCGGGTTTGTATCGATGGATCGTGCGAAACAGCAAAACTATAGTACTATACAGTACAAGTGACAGTTCACTGGGCCGTCGTGTCGTCTACTCCTCCGTCGTAAGAGTGGAGCGCTCGCTTTCATAAATCTTCTAGTCCCTTTCGCCGACATGTGGGACATCAAGCTACCGGGTCCACGTGCCATACCGGAATACAGTGCAGAGCAGCCGGGGTGAAGCACCCCAGTCATGGCGCCGGCGTAGTAATGAGCAATGAGGCGTCAAATCACAAAGCTGCACCTTTCCCGCAGTTAAGTTGGAGGGACGAAGCAACCATCATTTCACTCGTTGCTGAATCCGCTTCTCCCTCATCTTCTTCAACTTAACCACGTGTTGCTTCTGCCGTTGTTCTGCCTCATGTGGGACGCGGATCGGCTTGGTAAAGCACTGACACGTGGGACCGCATGTTAGCAAACCGCCAGGACAACGTCCTCCGAAAATAAGAAACCTCCCCCGCCATCCGCGCGGCAAAATCACCTCCTTTTTACTAATCTCGATTCTATAATTTTTTAGATCAATATAATTGAGATTTGTATAGATAGCACACAGGAGCAAAACCAAGTGGTACGGTTAAGGGCATCCACAATGTGTAGCCAAATGTGAAAATAGCTTTTGGCATCGTGGGAACCATTGTGGACGGTGTTGCCAAAGCCAAAAAGATGGAACCGAAGCTCCCTGATTGATTGATTGAAGGAATAGAAAAATGCAACGTCTCTCCTCTTTCTCCCATGCTTGGACGCATGTAGTACAGTATAGAGCACAGAGTCTACTCCCCTGTCCCTTCTATCACAAATCACAAAGCAGTGAGGCGTCAAATCACAAAAGCACGGACGAAGCAACCATCATTTCACTCTTCGCTGACTCCGCTTCTCCATCGTCTTCTTCGAGAAGCCATCTCACCGCATTAGTTATAGTAGTACTAGTAAAGGACTTCCTGGATGCAAATAAGGCGGTTGTCTCGGCTTGCAGGCGGCACTTGCGAACGACTTACCGTGGTCTCCCTCAATGGTGTTCTCCGTCGAACGCACTTCGCCAAACCACCAAAAAAATATCGTCGACGTCACCGCAATGGGGAAGGAAGTCAAATATAGTTACTACCTCCATTTTTTTGTACACAAGGCCAGTATATCAAAATTACAATTTGCAAAGGGCCACTAACACTAATCGAGGCAAAATTGATGGGGTTAGCAACCAAGGACATTAATATCCCCTGCATGCATGCGGAAGTGAGAAGGTTGGTTTGCATGGCGCTGCATTAATCAAGCGATGAGGAGTGAGATGGTTAGCTCTTTGGTCTTTGGAGAAAAAATACGCATTAATTGACACGTGAAACGAGGATTTGTATCGATTAAATCCCGCGAAGGAAAACCCAGCCTTTCTTTTTTAACACTAGTACTCCTAGTACGTACGTACTTATCCTGTTTGGGTCTAGGCCTTGCATTGCCAAACTTCGCCACACATTTTTTCCAAGCTTGCCTAAAGTTTTCAAAATGAGAAGGAGGTACACTTGCGCACGGCTATCGCGGTCGCACCGCACCCTCACACGGTCGCTCCTGCACGCCGCGGTCGCACCGCACCCTCACACGGTCGCTCCTGCACGCCGCAAACCCAACCAAGGGAACGCACCCTCACTGACACGTGTTGTCGCATGGGAACACACCAAACTCAGCCATCCTATCGCTGACACATAATTTTCGTTCATAGAGTATGTTTATCCAACCGCATGTTGGGGAGTATCCGTACGGCCCGTGCGGTGGTCTGTTGGGGAAGAAGAAGAGGTGAGGAAGAAGGAAAGAAGGGTTAGGAGACGTAGGATATTCATCCAACCGCCTGAAATGGTAGACTGACCCAAGTCAGGCGACTTGCATAACAAATATATGTTTTTACACAGCAAAAGATCCATAAAAACAACAACATAAAGAAAAACTATCACTGCTCGC
Organism: Triticum aestivum; assembly: GCF_018294505.1. Lineage (NCBI taxonomy): Eukaryota > Viridiplantae > Streptophyta > Magnoliopsida > Poales > Poaceae > Triticum > Triticum aestivum. The sequence continues at coordinate 95,741,834 of NC_057794.1, forward strand.
GGAAAGAGACGACCTCGTCGTCTTTGGCTGCCGGCGCGAACCAGCCGTCGCTGCCGACGTGTGTCTCCGCACCGTGGTTGTCCTCGGCCTCCAGCTACTCGTTCAAGCGGAGCGTGCGGGCGCTCTGCACGGACGAGAGCACAGCCCGGTTCAAGTCGAGGACGTCCGGTTCCGCCTGCAGGAGGGCCTCGATGGCAGCGGCATCCGCGCGCTCCGCGTCGAGTCGAGCCTCCGCCGCCCGGTTCAAGTCCAGGACGTCCGGTTCCGCCTGCAGGAGGGCGTCGATGAGAGCGGCATCCGCGCGCTCTGCGTCGAGTCGAGCCTCTGCCGCCCGGTTCAAGTCCAGGACGTCCGGTTCCGCCTGCAGGAGGGCCTCGATGGCAGCGGCATCCGCGCGCTCCGCCTCAAGTTGAGCCTCCGCCGCCCGGTTCACATCCACGACATCCGGTTCCGCCTGCAGGAGAGCCTCGATGGCAGCGGCATGCGCGCGCTCCGCGTCGAGTTGAGCCTCTGCCTCCCGGTCCTCCTTTAGTATCGCCATGTTGAACCGCTGGTCCGCCTGCACCATGGGGGACTCGGACGCCGGCACGAAGTCGACGTCCATCGTCTCATACCCATCGGGGGCCTTCTGCGCCGCGACCTCCGCCATGAACATTGGATCGGCTTCCTCCTCCTCGTAGCTTGGCTCCAGAGAACTCGGGGATTGGCCCGCCGCAAAGCGAGCTTGGGAACGGAGGTCTGTGGCGCCGACCGCCGCCGCGATTTCTGCGCGGCGCTCCGGCGTCAGCATCTTGTAGTAAGTGATCTTGCGGCGCACCATGGCTTTCCGGCGAACTAGGGGACGCTTGATGCGGGCTAGGGGATCGAAAGGTGGGGGAATGGGCTGGAGATTTGGTGTGGTTTTAGGGCAGTGGCTGGCGTAGGCCGAGCAGCGAAGGTTCTGGTGTGAATAGTGGTTCCGGTGACGACCGGTCAATCGGTTTTGACTGTACATCGCTCTTGTCGCGTTCGCGTTGCAGCCCGGCACGCTGGACCCTCCACGTCGCTCACCGAATGGAACGCGCTTCGTCTTGCGTTTTCGCTCGCTTGTGGGACCGCAGTTGAGAGCAAACCGACGTCCCTCCCCCTCCCCCGCCCGCGTCATTTATTATACCACCACTCCCTCCGTTTTATGCGGAGTAAATAAAAACAGAGGGAGTATACTACGGATGAGGATCCCCTGACGTGGCCGAACCCATTGAGTAACTGACATGCGGGGCCTAGCAAGCATGGGGTCCGCCAGTAAGTGACCGAAAGGGAGGGTAAGGCAGGGATACCTACGTCAGAGGATCCACTTCCACTATACTACTTTGACCAAATGTTAGAGTAATAATATATGACATGCAACTTACACAAATGTTAGAGTAATAATATATGACATGCAACTTACACAAAGCATACAGGGTCTAATGCGTTTTTCGAGGCTAACTTTGACCAAATGTTAGAGTAATAATATATGACATGCAACTTACACAAAGCATACGGTCAAATTCGTATGTGAAAGGAGTTTCCAATGATATAATTTTCACATTATACATCTCATGTACTATTAATCTTGTCAATAGTCAAATTGGAAACCATCTCGAGTACAAATCTAGGAGTACGTACGAATCTAACAATATTGATTGGCGTTGTTGAATGTTGATACCTTTTTGATCAAAGTAGATATACTTTGACTACACATAAAACTTATATGTAAACTAGAAAGGATAGGAGGGAGTATATTGTACGTTCAAAAACGAAACGAACATTGAATACCCTTTATATATGATTTGCGGATGCTATGATCACCGGTTCAAAATTTTGAATCCGCCTTAGGTATCACGTGCCCCCACTCGTTCCCTCTCGATTTCATCTCGGGGTCCGGAGATCTATTGAAAGAGGACTAGGGTGGGTACATGCGAATGATACTCGGCGGAATGTTCAAATGAGGCATGCGGGAGGATGGACTCGACTGGAGGGCGACATGATCGATGGAGAAGAGGGTTGGAGAGGAATGAGAAATAAGCAAACGCCACATGATTATACTTGAACGGCTCAAATAAACAATAAGTTGTCTCGCTTGGCCTACATAGTGAAAGGCCTAATGCGCAACGCGGAGCACTGACGCTCGAATATGGCCGGGAAAACAGGGAAACAGACATGTGGGGCACACCCGTCGGGACGATGTAGCGCAGACTAGTCCAATGGAGGAGCTGGCCCACGACCTCCTCGCCACCGACAACCGTTCATGTGGGTCGTTGGGGCCAACAACGGGGCGCAGCTCCAGCACCGCCTCTGGACACGGCGACCGCGGTGAGCGACACGCTCATATCGTCGCTAGACACGGTCGGTTTCAGTTTGCCGAGGGTGGCGTTAGTGCTGTGGCACGACCAACGGTATGTTTGGTTTGTGCCCAAGGTTGCCCCATCAAAGCATTGGGTAGCCAAAATTTTGGTTGAGGTATTGGTTGCCCATGATTTGGCCGACATTGGCAAGAAAAATGAACTTGAGTTGGCTAGAGTTCATTGGCATGCCAAAGAAATGGCAACCGTCCAAACAAAGACCAATCTTTGGGTCATGACCAAAATTTTGGTTGAGGTATTGGTTGCCCATGATTTGGCCGACATTGGCAAGAAAAATGAACTAGAGTTGGCTAGAGTTCATTGGCATGCCAAAAAAATGGCAACCATCCAAACAAAGACCAATCTTTTGGTCATGACCAAAATTTTGGCAAGGTGCACTTTGGCCACAATCCAAACACACCCCAACACCCGGCTCGTCGAGGATGCACGGGGCGCCGCGACGCGTCCGCGGAGTGGTGTAGCGCGGCCAACTGCATCCTCTGGACCTGAGACCATGCCGGGTCGTCTTGCTTTTCCAATGACATGCGGGGATCGCATGTGAGCAAAGGGCATCTCCAACGTTGCCACGACCGCAGCTGACTACCCTGGCACACCAAAACCCTCGTCCCTCGCGCCGTCGCGCGGTGCGTTCCCAGCCGGCGCCAGCTGCCCGCATTCATGCCGTCCGTTCGTATGTCGTCATTAAGAGGCTCGGTGCCCGCGGAACCAACTCCGGCGACTTAATGACGCACCCGGACGCTTGGCCTCACCGGAATGCGCTACTTAAAGCGGCAACGCCCAGCTAACCTCCACACCATAGCGCATCGTCCTCCTACCTGGAACCACATCCGCCATGACCGCAAGCGCGAACGCTCTGCGGGAGAGCTTGTCTTCGGGGATGGAGCTCGAGGTCGCCGCCCTCGCTCAAGTCGCCGCACAAGCGGTGGCCACGCTGGCGGCCGACGACGGGAGCACCGTCAGCCACGCGTCCTACTTGCCGCCGTCCAACGTCCGGCACCGCCGAGGTCGGGGACTCCTCCGAGGATGAGTAGGGCATGGGAGGCGGCAGGGCATGGTGTGCCAACTGGCCGGTCCGTCTCCCGTGTTCTACTTTTCCTCGCCGGAGACCGCACCTTCACTTCACGGGTCTTGAACCCCGCCCCCGTACATGGAGATCACAGATGGAGGACGTCGGTCGCCGCCGTAGAATAGGTTTAGGGTCGGGTTTCTTTTATTTTTTTGTCCTATAAAAGTTCGAAATGTAATGAAAATCTGCCGTGTTTGCATTAATCTCGGCCGGTGTATATGAACTTTCACAATAATATACATATTGTAGGAGTACTAGCAAGATGCCCGTGCGTTGCACGGAAGATCAAGATCTTGTGGGAGAAAAGGATGAACGAGGGAAAGCCTTATCTGCAAATGTGGAGAGGAGTGCGGGTAAATTGTCATAGTTTCCTTCCTATCCGTTAGATATAGATCGGACGGCCTATATTGCAGGATCGGACACATCTTTCTACATCTACAGGAACCTACGAAAGGGTTAACGTAAATTGCCTCTCTCTCTCCTCCCCTGATTTTCATGGTGGTGGGCCCCTCCCTCCCCCCAATCTACAATCAACAGCTCACACGTTTCACATTGCGTTAATTACGTAACTGGGATTACGTAGGTGTAGCATTACTCGTCCTAAAAAACCCAACTAAGCCAACCTCCCAGCATATCGCGCGGGAAAAGACCCGGCCGCGCCGTTTTAGTCGGGTTACCGGATTACTAGTAGTAGTATCGATGGATCGCACGAAGCAACATATTTTTTTGAGGGGGCGAAGCACCTAGTTTAAAAGGAAAAAATGCGGTACACTCACAGCACTCCTGTCGCGGTCGCATTGCACCCCACACACGTTCGGTCCTGCACACGGCTCACGCAAACGGAACACGCTTCGGCTTGCCTCTTCACTGACACGTGGGACTGCACTTGGAGAAACCGACCATGCGCCAAACTCCCCCGCCCACCGCGCGAAAATCCTCCCCCCCCACACCCAAAAATGCCCCCCAAATCCGATTCAACCGCCCTTCGGCCAACTAGCCAATAATATTCCCCAAACCCCCTCCCCCTGTCCCCCTCCACTCCATTCGCTCCGCCAAAGCCGCCCTCCCCGCCGCGCCGATACGTCGGCGCCGCGGTTCGGCGATCCTCTCGCTCCCACAGTACGCTCTCGTAGACTGCCGTCCTCTAGCCGCGCCGCCACCTCTGGCTACGTTCTTGTGGAGGCGCACGGCGGTCAGCGCCGCCACCGCTGGCGACGTTCGTGTGGAGACGCACGGCAGTCAGCTTCTCCCACGGTACGCGCATTCTAGACTGAGGCCCCGTTCATGTCGGTGTAGCGCTGAATGTTAGCTGATAGACGCTGTTAATCTCACTGTTTGCCGAAGTAGTTTACTATCAATATGCTCTGCTTAAGAAGCTTCCTTGCCCTGTTCTGCACTCAATCTGCTTAGCTGAGATGGCATGCCAAGGCCGATTAGTAGCTAAAATATCCTGCCATATATTTATTGTGACGTAGATTGCCATGGTCTAGTAGCCAATCTGTTAGCTGAAATAGCTCTACACCATTTTATACTCGATCTTTGTTGCTGCGATGGCCTTCGATAGTTCGATGGCTGTGTGCTCGGCCTCATTGACTGCTGAAACAGCCTGCCATAATTTGGCACTCAAATCTGTTTGCTGAATTAGCTTTACATATATTTCGTTACTTAGATCTGCTCGTCCAAATATCTTGCCATAGCTTTAGACATCGACCTAGGTATTTTTTTCTGGACTTCATAAAAAAGCATATATGTTTTTCCTGTAATATCTAGTAGAAGAACTAATTTGTATGTCTAACAGATGGACAGGACTTGGATAACTTCTGCTCGAAGATTCTCCGCTGCATATGTCGAGGGGGTTGAAAACTTCATGAACTTTATCAGAGCTGAGTACGGTGGTCCGAAATCAGATGTGCTCTGCCCGTGTAGCAGTTGTATGAATTCAGTTACAAGACCCCAGTCAACTGTGCAAAATCATCTACACTTGTATGGGATGTCGGTCACATATACTAGGTGGGTTCATCATGGTGAAGCTGTGAACGTCAATGTTATTGACTACGTGGAAGCAGCAGATCACCATCTTGATCTGCCTGATGCTCAGGTGGAAGAGGAGGAGGAGGTGGTGGTGGCGGAGCCAGTGAGTTTGACCAACATTGAAACAATGCTACGAAATGCTCGTGCATTCCGTGAACTTTCACCTGCAGAAGAAAAACGGTGGGCCCGCATGTTGGAACAATGCAACGTTGCTGTCACCCCAGGAAATAAGCTGTCAGTATTCTCAGCTATGGTCACCTTTCTTCAGGTGAAGACATCTGAGCGGATGACCAACAAATCATTCGATGCGATGTTGGCTGCTTTCCGCGAATCTTTCCCAGATGCGTCTGAGCTGCCACACACCTACAGTAAAATGAAGAATTTCCTTCGTGCAGTTGGAATTGGATATGATATGATCCATGTTTGTAAGAATAATTGTGTTCTGTTCCGGAAGGATTATGCCAACTTAAGTGAATGCCCGAAATGCAAATCATCAAGATGGAAAGATGGCGATGCTGTGAAGAGGATTCCTCATAATGTTCTGAGACATTTTCCAATTACACCAAGATTGCAGAGGTTGTTTCATGATGCTGAAACAAGAGAGGATGTACTGTGGCATTCTAGGAACCAGGAGTACAGAGATCAGAATGTAATGAGCCATCCATCTCATGGTAGTGAGTGGAAAAGCTTCAATGATAAACACAAAGAGTTTGCTGCTGACCCGAGAAACATTAGACTTGGCTTAGCTTCAGATGGATTTAACCCATTTGGCCACCAGAGCGCCACATATAGCATGTGGCCAGTGCTTGTTATCCCTTACAACATGCCTCCAAATGTCTGCACCGAAGAATCAAACTACATGATGGCCTTGCTCATCCCAGGTCCAAAAAGTCCTGGAAAGGATTTTGATTTGTTCATGGAGCCTCTTGTGGAGGAACTTCAACAGCTATGGAAGGGTGTTCTCACTCGAGACCTATATAGCAGCCCACCAGCTGATTTCTTTCTGCGTGCTGTTATAATTTGGTGCATCCATGATTATCCGGCTTTGGGCACTATGTCAGGGCGAACGACACATGGTTACAATGCATGTGTTCGCTGTGACAGGAATCCGCTGTCATACGCAATACTTAGCAAGATCTGTTACATTGGACACCGCCGTTTCCTTGCCAAGGACAAGCCGCATCCTAGAAAATACCGAAGACATGTGTTCAATGCAAAGCATGAAAACCGTGATGCGCCAAAGAGGCTCACCGCCGATGAGTTGCAAGTGGAATTAGAGAAGGTCAGGCATATTACACCAGGAAACCATCCTGGTAATGGTAGCGGGAAAAGGAAGCGTGGCAGGGTAGAAGAGAGATTATTGTTTACCCGCAGGTCCACTTTGTGGGACTTGGAGTATTGGAAAGATTTGGATCTAAGGCATAATCTTGATGTGATGCACATCGAGAAAAATATATGTGACAGCATTATCGGCACACTTCTTAATATTGAAGGCAAGACGAAAGATACCTTAAAATCTAGGATTGATTTGACACACCTGGGTATCAGAAAGGATTTGCAGGTGCAAGATGAAGGTAAACCACGGGATATGGCACCAGCTGTGTACGTCTTGGACAAGGTAAAAAGAAAAGAATTCTGCGAGGTCCTGTCACGTGTGAGATTCCCACATGGATTTGCTTCCAACCCTGAAAGGAGAGTCAGTGCAGATGGAAACAAGGTACAAGGGTTGAAAACTCATGACTGCCACGTCCTACTTCAAAGGGTTTTACCTGTTATCCTTAGAGGATTGGGCCGCCCTGACTTATACAGAGCAGTTGCAGAGTTGGGACAATTCTTCAGGGAACTCTGCAGTAGGAATATCAGGATAGATGCTTTGGAGCGTCTTAGAGACAAGATACCAACTATCCTATGCGACCTTGAGAAGATATATCCTCCAGCCTTCTTTGATGTGATGGTGCATTTGGCTGTTCATCTACCTGATGAGGCACTACTTAGAGGTCCAGTACAGTATGGCTGGATGTACCCTATTGAAAGGCGGCTAGGCACTTTCAAGGGCTATGTTAGGAACAGAGCTAGACCCGAGGGTTCCATTGCAGAGGCCTACATTGCTACAGAAGCATTGACATTCTGCTCAAAATACATTGAAACAGCTGATCAGCTTAGCAAAGAGGTGGATGAAGACAATCCCGGGCTCAATGTTTTTTATTATTCTATTCGAGTTACAGGGAAGAGTCGACAAGAGGACAAACCTAAAGATTTGGACAAAATGGTTTGGTATGTGTTGAATAATTGTCCTGAGATACTACCTTATATCAAGTAAGTGCAGTACTGCAGCTTATACATCGTAATCTACTAAACTTGCAGCACATTCTTATATATTTAGATGTTTGACGCGATCACTATGTTGTGCAGCATCTACAAAGAGGAGTTACTGCCGCAAAATCCAAGAAACATTGACAAACTAGTTATGGCAGGATTTGCGAAATGGTTCAAGAACCATGTAAGCTTTTGAAGTGCACTGCTAGTTTTTTTAATATATTGAGTACATAAGATGATCAGCTTGTCTATTTTCTAACCATAGGTTAAGAAGATGCGGGAGGATGGGCAGGCAGTTGATGATGTGCTTTACTCACTAGCAATGGGTCCTGATACTCAGGTAAGACATTATGAATCTTGCGTTGTTGGAGATGTGCGCTACAACACCCTTGCACAAGACGATGGCAGGAAGACACAAAACAGTGCCATCATGAGCATGGATACATATGACAAAGAGACAACTGAAATGTATGCTAACATAACAGACATTATTCAGTTGCAGTATATCTCCCGTTTCGAGGATCATCGGTGTGTGGTTCTGTTGTGTTGTCGTTGGTATAACCTGTTTTTCAGGATCGCAAAACCCAGAGCTGATGATTATTTCAAAGCCATCAATGTCAAGGCGGCGTACCAGACCAACGAGCCTTTTATTTTGGCAAATCAAGCAACACAGATATTTTTCTTGGAAGCCACATTTGCACGTAGCGATGACTGGAGAGTATTGCAAAGGTTTGAGCAGAGGAATTCGTTTAATGAAGTTGCACAACAAGATGATGCTTACACTGCTCCTGATGTACAAGATAACACAGATGTTCCTAATATCTTTGAGAACCATCACGTCAACGACGCCGGCGAAAAGATTGCCTGTCGTGCTGTGGACATACAAGAGTTGATCAAGAAGAAGCCAACGTTCGAGGACGTTGAGGATGAAGAAGAAGATGACACCGTGGGGAATTATGATTCAGACTGATACAGATGGCGAAGATGTTGACGCTGCTGCTGTGGATGATGATTACATTGCTTTTGTCATATTTGCCTGTCAGAAGACGTTTTTTATCTACTATGTGAAATTGTGTTTGCTATGACAACTGAAACCTGATGAACATGTTGTTTAGTATTTTGCTGTAAGAACATCACTTGTTATGTATGCTGATTTGTGTTTGGTGATTGTATGACAACTAAAACATGATGACATTGTTGTTTAGTTGTACTCATATTTGGCTGTGAAACTTGAATTTGATGACATAGTTTGCTGTTGGACTGCAATTTGCTCAACGTCTTCGAATGAGAACAAAGCTGACCCAACAGGGCCTCTGCTATTTATTTATTTATATGAGCAAAAGGGGATACCCCCTGATTTTCGTTAATAGAAATCATTAGATGTTCACAACACTATGCCCAGCCTGCTACACAGGTTTCATTCATTACTAGTTTCAGCAATTTGCTCATGTCGTAGCCACTGAATACATCACGAGTGCTACATACACTGCAAATAAAGAGACAATTATCCTACAAAGCACATCGATTTTGCCCATTATCTTCACAAGCTCTTTCATCTCCCCATTGCTGTCAAGGCCGTTCATCAGTTGTTGCTTGGCCATGATCAGAGGAACTGCATCTTTAAGCTCCTTCTCTACATCTTCCTCTTCTGCCATTCCTTCAGTTACTTGTCCAACACCCCAACCTGCTGGTATTGGGATTCCTCGGCTAACCAAATAATCAGCGTAGTTGCATTCCCCCACATCAGCAACTTCCCAGAAATACAAATCACACGAATCTTCCCTTTTCTGCACGAATCAAATTGGTAGATCATCAACCAAACTATTAAAAAAATCAGCAACTGAAAGCAGCAGAACAACACTTAAACATATTATTACCCCATGATTCGGGCATTTGTAGAAGACTCGGCCAGGGTTGCGGATTGTGGTTGAGACACGATGAATGACTCTGCGTGATTTGCAGCAGTGGCACCACACCAACGGCAGCGGGTTGCGATGAGCAATCAGCTGCGGTGCGCGTGCCGACGAGGGTGTGATGAGACCCACAGGCGATGGTACGGGTTGCGACTTGGCGCATATCTGGTTGTTGCCCGCTGAAGAGCAGGTGGACGAGCAGCCAGCGAACATGGTTGCTGCGGCCAGAGCTTCTGATGCTAGGCAGAGTAAGTAGAGAAGAGGAGAAGCGAACGTTGGATATGTCAGTTTCATTACTTGCAGAGTAGCATAGCACCATATATAGTCATAGTCTAGGTTTGGATTCGAACCAGCTACAGGAGCACGTCTTTCTTTTTTCTAAAACTCGGCAACGTCTCATTACTGGTACACTAGCTTGTTTTGTACGCCTTCCCAAGTCTTTGATTTTCTTTCCTTTTTTGCGAGGAAGGAAGGAGGACAAAATTGAGAATTCCTAGGACTCGAACCCAAGACCTCTCGGTTGAAAACCAAGGGTGCTAGTCACTTATGTGGCGAACATTCCCTGTGAGGAGGACGACAAAAGAACACATTTTCCTCGCAGTTTTCTTCCTATATATAAAGAAGTATGCTACTTGGTGTCCGCTAAGTCAACAAAACGATTGTGCCAACCTTGACCGTTGGATTGACATTCAACGTCTATCGCGTTTCTTCAGTCTCTTCTTCCTCGAGCCGCCAAAGCCAAACCAGCACCGGCGGGACCGCCTGCTCCCGCCTCCCACGGCTGGCTGTGATCTGCCCCGGCTCCTGTTCGTTCCCGTCCGAGGCCTCACCGTCGTCCTCCGCCTTGGTTCGCTCGCCGTGGCGCCACCTTCCGGTGTTGTCAACATGGTCAACAACCGAGAGGAATAAGGAGATGACTGTCCATGGTGAGGATGACAGTAAGGACCCAACATCGCGTAGTAATTTTGTTTTTTCGGGACGGAGAAGGGTATCAACTGGGTTGTGCGGGACCCGTGGCCCGTCTAGCCCAGGCTTTTATTTCATATGTTTAGCACATGGCCAGCCCAGTTTGGTTTTTTCCTTTCTAAAAATTGCTAGCCAGCTATTTTGTTTTTTTGCAGAATAACCAATGTAGGCCTACTTGCTTTTCTACGCCCTCCTGGGCCGGAAATCTTTCAAGACGAGGAGGGATGCATTTTTCCCAGAAAATGGGCTATAAGTAATAAGAAATGGGCTATAAGTAATAATAAAGGGATTTTTGTATTCGTGCCCCTAGTTGGGTCACGCTCGACGGATTTTCCCCTATTTTTTCAAAAATTGCGGTTTTGCCCAGCTCACTTCACTCGCCTTGTGTTTTTGCCCTTCCGGGGCGGTTCCAACTAGTGAGCAGTTGCCACGTGGCGAACCGTGATTGGTCGGAACCACCCCGGAAGGCGCATCAAATGTGTTTGTCCTAGGATGTCAGGAGATAGACTTGTACATTGTACATACTTTCCACCTCATGTGCGCCACTGTGGCAACCCCTTTGACATATAAAAGGAGGCCTGAGGCATACTGAGGGAGGATTTGGGACTTTTTGGACTGGGCATGCACCGCAGCTAGTTGAAGAGCTCAAGAACACTAAATACACACAAAGTAGGACTGGGGTTTTACGCATCGCTTGAGGCCCGAACCTGGGTGAAAATCCCACCGAGTTGATCTTCTAGACTCGCTCTTTGTGCAGCCCCACGCCCCGCCAACCTTAGAAGGGATTCTGATGAGGGATCCCATAGGTGTCATTCCAGAACCCTGACATCTTTGGCGCGCCAGGTAGAGGGGGGTTGTTGAGGCTGTGAAAATCCGGTTTTGAAGCCAACTCATCGACTCCTTCGTCACGATGGCTCAAGAGAAGAAGGTGACGTCGATCAACCACGCTCTGGTGCCATCAGACAGGCGAGTGGTGTCATCTGCAGCCGCAACAACCATCCGTGTGGCGACGAAAATCTAAGTCATGCGAAACCCTGAGCAATTTTCCTTTTTATAAGGTTATCTTCCTCGAAAGATCTTGCCCCTTGTATGGAAAACCCGCGCGCAAGGGAACCCTTCCACTATTGGCAACACCCTTGTTCTGTTTCGAGTCTACTCAACAGATCAGGCGGCTACATCGAGAATGGCAAGGTGATTTGCCCGGCAGCAAGCGCCCCCCGGCAGGCTGCTAAGGATCCGTTCCTCAAAGCGCCACAACATGGGTTTACACGCCAGCAAACCTATCCAACTATGCGTAGGGTGTCTACATACAAGGAAAGATCGAACAGGAAGATAGCATGCTTCATTTCAACATACTGCAGAGTTATATTACATCAGTGATTGCCGCGGTTCTAACTTAAGATAAATTGACTTGGGAATGAACTCGCAGTGGCAAATAAAAACGGGGTGGCTAGTCCCGGCACTGGCCCTCCGCCCTCTTGGCTCCATCGACGCAGCTGATGATGGGCTCGATACGCTCTTCGAACACCGCGAGGTCCATGCCCTCCGGCAAGATATCGAGCGTGTCGGCAAAGTCGACATTGGGGTTCCAGAATGCCACCTTTGTGATCACCTTGGTCAGGGCACCCCGGCAAAGCCTCCAAGACTCATTGGCCAGATAGGTCGCTCGATTGGAGCAGAGCTATTCCAGGGCGTCGAGGATGCGCTCGAACAACAAGGTCAGCCTGGAATTGGGGCTTGTGTTCGCCTCCTGGGAGAACCTGACGTCCGGCATGCCCATGACGGCTTGCTGCGTAGTGAGCTTACAACAACTCCGATGAGACGGTTGATCCAGAGATTCACGCCGTCCTCATAGTCCTTATGGGCGGCTGCGTCATCACTCCGCAACTGCTTTTCGGTCTCGAGGACCTTGTTCAGGGTCTCCTCCCTGGCTGTGGCCTCTGAAAGCTTTCCCTCCAAAGCGCCCAGTTGCAGATTCAGATCATCAATGGAGCTGTTGGCCTCAGAGAGTAGCTTGATCTGGTCGGAGACGGTGACCTGCGAATACGCCAGAGTGCGGTTGGTTGTGTCCCTCTCCTTCGTCAGCTCCAAGACCTTCTTCTTCAGCTCCTCCCGCTCCAGCTCCAGCTTCTCCACCTTGCCAGCGTGGTCCTGGGCCAGAGCATCGAGTGCCTCCTTGTGCCTCTGCTCCAGCTCCTGGGTCCGCTGTGCAACGATGTTCTCGATCTTCTCATCCTTGCCGTGGAGTGTGACGGCAAGCGCCTGCTCGCGGGCAATGAGGTCTTCCTCCTGGGTGTCCATCAGAGCTTGCTGCTGCACCCGGGCGACTTCGTCCTTGGCGCCCTGCTCCTTCACCGCCACCTGGACCTTCTTGACCTCGGCCTGCTTCAGGATGAGCTCTCGCTTGCGCTCATCCAGCTCACCCTGGGCAGCCCTTAGTTCTTCCCGGGCCTCGCCAAACCAGACCTGCGTCTGAGTGACGCGCTCCTCAAAATACACCTCCGCCATGTCCACTGCCGCCATCCTGGCTTTCACTTTGGGTTGGCGGGCACGGTGGAGCGCCTGTAGCTTCTGGAAATTGGCGCTCATGGCCTAGAGAAGCTGCTCCTCTTTGGAACCGCCGCCGCTGGCGCTCGGTTCGTCGACAACCTGGAGCCCGGCGGTGGCAAGCGCCTCATCATCAAACACCTCCCCTTCGGCTGGCGCCCTGGCGCTCCCCGTCCCTGGGAGGTGGACGAACAAGTTGTCACCCACCTTCAAGTATTTGCTCGAGGTGGGGGCTGCAGGGGAGGAAGGTTGGTCGTCAGCCATCCCCTCCCTGGCAGGCTCCTTGGCTGCCTCCTCGGAAGTGGCCTTGCCGGCCTCCCCAACAGGCTCCTTGACGGCCTCCTCGGCGGCCTCCTCGGCAGCAGACTTGGCGGCTTCGTCAGCCGAGATCTTGGCGGCCTTGGCTTCGGCATCCTTGGCAACCCCCTCGATGATGGTGTCGATATCCTCCTGGTCCGTCGAAGGAGGGTCTGGAAACCAGAAAGGAAGACAAAGTAGGGCCAAAATCAAAATTCAGAAGAAAGAATGGGAAGAAAACAGAGACGGGAGGCTAGCCACTTACCCGTGCCTGGCAGAGAAGAAGTGGTTCTCTCCCCGCAAATGTTCATGGCCAGGACGGAGCCGCCAGCACCCATGCTTTCCTCCTCCTCCTCCTCCATGCATGTGGGCTCGACGGAAGGTGCCCTTGTCGGGGACGCCCCTCTGGGTGGCGTGGTTGACGAGGGTGGCATGTCGGGGGTGGCCCTCAGTGGCTCCTTCTGTTGCCGCTCTCCTCCTGCAAACCCGGCAAGGTCAGCACCAAGGATTTACGCCCCAACGCCCGTCGATGAGGAGTGAGTAATGAACTCACGCCGGGGGCTGCGTCGAGGGCTGTTGTCTGGGCTGATCACCACCACCAGCTCCGGCGTGCACGGAGTGCTCGCCGGGGCTTGTCGCCCGTCGAATCCCCGACCCTCTTTGCCGCCCTCTGGGCCAGCATCTTCGTGTTGCTGCAAAGACAAGATCAAGTAAGGGAAGATGGCACATGCCGAGGGTCAGAAATGATGAAGGGCGAAATGCTTACTCGTCCTCCTTTGCTTGCCTCCTCTTCCCCTTCGGGCTGAAGGACCCAAGGTCGAAGTCGGCCTCCGGGGTGGCGTCCACGGGGGGAGGGGAAGGCGAAGGCATTCTGCGCCGCTTGGATGAGGAAGAAGTGGCAGCCGCGGCCTTCTTCGCTGCCGCAACCCTCGTCTCGTGCGCGGACTGCGCCTGGGCCTGTTGCCGCTGCGTGGTCCTGTCGGGCTGAAACGGCTTGCCGGAGCTAGCCCACCGCAGGACGTGTTTTCTCTCCGGGGCCAAGGGGTCCTCCGCCCCGGTCTTCTCTTTGGCCAACTCCTCGACCATGTCTTCGACAAGGGGGGACCAGCGCCGCCATCGCTGGATCCCCCGACAGCTCTCGTCCACTCGGCAAATGTTTTCTCCTCCGCGGCCACGTCGGCCTCGTCCTCCACGGTGCCGAGGCTTCCGAACTCCTCGGCAAGCATTGCCTCCTCAGCCCGAGTGGCGATGTATGCTAGCTCCTCCGCGGTGGTGTCGTGGATGAGCTGCGGCTCATCGCGAACATACCTCTCCCACAAGTAGTCGAAGAATTCTTGCACCAGCTCTACTTCTGGCTCGTCCCAAGTTGGGTCGAGGCCGTGCGCGTGGAAGACCGGCATCATGGCGATGATGGTGGTCTGGCAAGAGTTGTTGCTCAGCGGGACTACGTCCGCCGGCAACCTAAACAGAGACCTGCCGACCTTGCCAGCCTTGCCGGTCTTCTCGGCCTTGCCGGTCCCCTCGGCCATGCCGCCCTCGTCGACCTTGAGCTGAAAAAGCCTCTGGCAGAGGTGGGCGTGCTGCAGCACCGTGAAGTTGTGGTTCAGACCGAGGCGGAGCCTCATGATGTCGGTTGCGTTCCTGAAGTCCCAGGACGGCCTCCCCTTATTGTGCAGCGGGGCAATCCAGCGACAGATGAAATCGGCCCCGATCATCTTGAGAGTGAGCCCGGCCGAGGTGAGGCGATGGATCCTGGTGGTGGCGACCGTGAGCTTCTTGTTGTCAGTGTCGACATCGCTCCAGTCCTTCCCGCGGACCAGTAGCTTTCGTTGGACCCGGCAGAACTCCTGCGGATCCTCCTCCACAATCCAGCACCACCGGCCCCGCCACTCTTCCCACCTCTCCTTCTGGGCGCCCTCCGAGTACGTGCCCTTGCTCTGGGTCCTCGGAATCCAGGTGACACAGCCAGAGATGGCGCCCCCTAGTTGGATGCGAGGGGTGAAGTAGTGGCGGAAGAGTGTCGTGCTGGGGTGCACTCCGGCAAAGCCCTCGCAAAGGTGGGCAAAGACGCCACGGTATTCGGTGTAAAATCCAGAAGATGGAAGCCGAAGGTGTGCATGCTGTCGTTGAAGAAATCAGAGAAAGGGGGCAGAGCCCGCGAGAGAAGTAATCGACGAAGAAGGGGTACCAATTTGGGACGTCCTTGGCAAAGGCGGCGGGGATGATATGCGTGGCGGGGTGCCCCGACGTCTCCGTCCCCCAAAGGGGCCTGAACTTCTCCTTGAGGGTGAGCGCGTTGACCGTCGAGGTGAAGAGGGCGCATTCCGTCCGCATCTCCACCAACTCCCTCTCCGGCACCTCCTTCCCCCCAGCGTCCTTGGCCTCTCCCTTGCCCTTGCTCGTCTTGGGCGCCATGGCGGCTGAGGGAGGGGGAATAAGGGTTTGAGAGCAATGGGGGCGCGGTGGCGGCGGTGGCGAGTAGAGGCGAAAGCTTTGGTTCGCGCTTGGAGAAGAAGAGGGGAACAACGGTTCCGAGATTGGGAAGGGCGCAGAGGGTAAATGAGCAGCGCCCCTGCGGTTTCCTCTTTTTTATGGGGAAGACACGGGCCGCCTCTTTACTATTCACCACGGGGTGACGCAAGCGTGCTGCAACCGCCCCACGCACGACCCCTATGTCACTTACTCAATGCGGGTCATGGGGAAGCGCAATTGGCAAGGAGTTACCACAGTTAAAACTCTGCCACGCTTTCCCGTGCACCGTTCTGGGCCTGGCCCAACAACGTTTCGCCCTTATGTGTGGCCCAGGCCCGGGGGCTCCTGTTGGTGTACAAAAGTAGGGGCCCTTCTGTACCCTTTTACTTGTGCACGGGCAGTCGTAGCCACATCTGTGACCAAGCTCGGTAGGGCAGAGGAAGCGAAGACACAAGGCTGCCAAGGCAGCACCTAAGCCAGAAGCATAAAGAGCAAAGGGACAAGATGGGCTTCCCCTGGCAAGAGCCTTGCCAGGACGGGCTACATGGCCCCGACAACAGCCTTGCCGGGGCAACCTGCCCAACACCAGCAAGACCGCCACCCTTGAGCCTGAGAGTTATGACGCCATCAACAACATCAAGACCAAGGCTCGGGAGCGCTTGCATGGTGGCATGCAGATCTTGGTGAAAACCAAAGGCCTGCAAGCCTAGATGAGCACCATAAGATGAAGACCCCCGGCAAGATCATTGCCGGGGACGTTCGCAAGCCCCCGACAAGGCCCTTGTCGGGGACGCCCACGAGATCTCGGCAAGGGCCTTGTCGGGGGCGCCTGCTGGACAGAGGCCAGGCCCACACTTACCAAAGCTTCACTGCCCTGCGCCCATTCGGACGTCGCAACCAGCCTACTAACTAGGCACTTACCTGCATGGCAGCATGCAGCCTCTAGGCTAACCAGCCAAGCACCTGCCTGGTGGCATGCAGATCTTCATGAAGACCCTGCCATCGCACCAGCTCAGCAGCCAGCCAGCCAGCGAGGCGCTGCATGCCTCGTCACCTTCGACGCACGTTGAAGCAAGGCGAGGCAGCGATGGACGGGACGAGCTTCTTTATCGTCCCCGATAAAGCAAGAGGACACATAGGCGGCGCATTAAATGTGTTTGTCCTAGGATGTCAGGAGATAGACTTGTACATTGTACATACTTTCCACCTCCTGTTCGCCACTGTGGCAACCCCTTTGACATATAAAAGGAGGCCCGAGGCATACTGAGGGAGGATTTGGGACTTTTTGGACTGGGCATGCACCGTAGCTAGTTCAAGAGCTCAAGAACACTAAATACACACAAAGCAGGACTAGGGTTTTACGCATCGCTTGCGGCCTAAACCTGGCTAAAAATCCCATCGAGTTGATCTTCTAGACCCGCTCTTTGCGTAGCCCCATGCCCCGCCAACTGTAGAAGGGATTCCGACAACAGATCCCATAGGTGTTGTTCCAGAACCCCGACAAATGGAATTGTACAAGGGGGTAATTATTTTTGTTGAAAAGTTTCTGTAATTTAAGATTCACAAAGTTTCCGTGGGCATGAACAAAGTTCAAGGAGCTCCCCCACTTCAACAATGCTTGTGTCTCTCACTTTCACTTTCCTTTTTGAAAAGTTTTGTGTTCCCCTCTATATTTTTTTGTTTCTAAAATTTATAAAAGCACTCAACAGAAATAAATGACTGTCAAAAACTTCTGGGTTGTCTCCCTGGCAGCGCTTTCTTTAAAGCCATTAAGCTAGGCATAAAGTGCTCAAGTAATGGATCCACCCGAATCCCAAGGTATATCAAAGCCAATTTTAATTAGCAATGATTTGGCATTTAGTAGTGAGCACAAAGCAACATATATCAAGCAATGACAAAGTCTAACTCTCTTCATATGCATCGGCATGTCATACAAGAACAATTCATGCACATGAAGTAAAGGCCAATACATAACATAAGCATTTCTTGCAATTTTATCATGTTGGAAACATAGAGAGGTGAAGATATAGTTCCTCTCTCATAATAATTGCAAGTAGGAGAAGCAAGCACATGCATATTATATTCATATAAATCATCATGTGCAATGGTAAAAGGCAACCCATCAATATAATCCTTAACAAGAGCAAACTTCTCTGATATAGTGTAGTTGAGATAATTCAAAAATATAATAGGACTATCATGTGTGGGTATAATAGCAACAATGTCGTTCTTAACATAAGGAACTATAGCAAGTTCATCTCCATAAGCATAATTCATATTGGCATCTTGGCCACAAGTATAACAAGCATCAAGTTCATCAAAAGGGATATTTCAAATGAATCAACGGGATCATAACAATTATCATAGCATTCATCCTTCGGTAAGAACGAAGAGGCATTAAATAATGTATGAGTAGAAGAGTTACTGTCATTAGAAGGTGGGAACGAGTAGCTAATCCGCTCTTCCTCCGTTTCTTCTTCGCTCTCCTCCTCATTCTTTTCACCCAATGAGCTCACAGTTTCATCATTTTCTTCTTCCATAGAATCCTGCAAAATGTTAGTCTCTTCTTGGACAATGAAGATATTCTCAATAAATGCATCAATATCACAATTGTATTTATAATTATAATAGCAATATTTAAGAATAGCAAGATTTTCAGGTCTATAGCCAGCATCATCATCATCTTCATACTTTAAAAACAGAGATTCAATTTCAGAAGCACCCTTAAAAGCAACAAATTCTTTTATTCGTTCCACATCATAGTAATCATATATACCATTAGTATAAGAAGCTAAGGTTTCATTATCATTAAATTTGCATGAAAAGGGAAGATGTGGAGCATTCATCCTAGAGCAACAAGTATAATCGTATCTCAAGCATAGATTCCAAGCATACCATTTCAATATATGAATTTGATCCCATAACAATTTCCCTTTGTGAATCAAGCGATAATCCCTAAAATATTCACGTTGATCAAACGTTACTCCCATTATATAGTTGAATGGGGTTTTCTTAGGATTATCAAAGTAGTGCATAATATCTTTCACATAACGAGCATCGAGGGTTTTAGGACGTTCCCCATCTCCATGAGTAGCAGGTACAATTAATTTTCGTGTGTTTTGTGTTCCATATCCATAACTAAAGATAGAGAACAACTCAGAACAGGAAATAAAAACTACTTGGTGATAGAGCAAACGAGCACACACTAGAATATTCACGCCACGGTATAACTCCCTGGCAATGGCGCCAGAAAAAGGTCTTGATAACCCACAAGTATAGGGGATCGTTTGTATCCTTCTTCGATAAATAAGAGTGTCGAACCCAACGAGGAGCTAAAGGCATAACAAATATTCCCTCAAGTTCTATCGACCACCGATACAACTCTACGCACACTTGACGTTTGCTTTATCGGAAACAAGTATGAAACTATTTTGTATGTGTGATGCTAGAACTACTTTGCAAGAATAAAACTAGAAGTATTTTGCAAGATGATAAAAGTTAGGTGATTAGAGAAAGGATTTGTGTCAACAAGAAAGTTATTTGTCCCTAGGCAATCGATAACAAGTACCGGTAATCATTCTTGTTATTTTATATGAGGGAGCGGCATCAGCTAACATACTTTCTCTACTTGGATCATATGCACTTATGATTGGAACTCTAGCAAGCATCCGCAACTACTAAAGATCATTAAGTTCGTGAAACCCAACCATAGCATTAAGTATCAAGTCTCATTTATCCCATATGCCATAGCCCACCTACTCGGGTTTAAGCATCTATCACTCTCGCAACCCACCATAAGTGAACCATGAACATATTGTAACACCCTACAGCGGGTGGCCCTGACGTTTGCGTGATAATGGAGGGCACCATAGGGCAGCACCATAAATAAAATATACAATCATACCAACCAAGATCACGATTAACCCACAGGACAAAACGGATCTACTCAAACATCATAGGATAACCATAGATCATTGGGAAATAATATATGGAGTTGAGCACCATGTTTAAGTAGAGATTATAGAGTGGAGAAGAGGTGTTACACCGCTGCATAGAGGGGGGAGAGTTGGTGTTGACGGTAGCAAGATTGTTGATGTATATTGTCGTCTCGATCGTTTCCCCAGCGCACTCCGGCGCCACCGGGAGCGAGGGGGAGAGAGCCCCCCTACTTCTTCTTCTTCCTTGGCCTCCCACCTAGATGGGGAGGAGAATTCCCCCTCTGGTCCATGGTCTCCTATGGCGGCGGAGGGGTGGGAGCCCCTCCAGGATTGGATCTCCCTCTCTGTTCTCTTCTATTTTGCATTCCCGAGATCTGGCCCTTCACGGTTTCTTAAATTCCCGGAGATCTATAACTCCGATTGCGCCGAATTTTTACACGATTTTTTTCCAAAAATTATCTATCTTGCACCAGAAGAAGGGCCCCAACCGACCTTCGAGGAGGGCACAAGATACCTGGGTGCCCCAGAGGGTGCCTGGAGCGCCCTTGTGGGTTGTGGGCACTATGGGCCCCCGTTTGTGTTGATTCCTCCTCCTAAAAATCACATATATTCCAAAATAATTCTCTGTAAATTTTTATTGCATTTGGACTTCGTTTGATATGGATTTTCTGTGAAACAAAAACATGCAACAAACAAGAACTAGCACTGGGCACCGGATAAGTAAGTTAGTCCAAATAAATCATATAAAAGTTGCCAAAAGTATGTAAAAGTTGAAAAATATTGGCATGAAACAATCAAAAATTATAGATACGACGGAGACGTATCACTTTGCATGATCATGTAGTTGACATCGTATTTGTAGCAAAGTCACCATTCATATTTTTATACATGTCGCTCTTGAGTCATTGCACATCCCGGTACACCACCGGAGGCATTCATATAGAGTCATATTTTATTCTAAGTATCAAGTTGTAATTCTTGAGTTGTAAGTACATAAAAGTGTGATGATCATCATTATTAGAGCATTGAACCATGTGAGGAAAGGATGATGGAAGCTATGATTCCCTCACAAGTTGGGATGAGTCTCCGGACTTTACAAAAAATAAAATAGGCCAAATAAGCCCACACAAAAAATGAGAGAAAAGAGAGAAGGGCAATGTTACTATCCTTTTCCACACTTGTGCTTCAAAGTGGCACCATGATCTTCATGATAGAGAGTCTCCTATGTTATCACTTTCATATACTAGTGGGAATTTTTAATTATAGAACTTTGCTTGTATATTCCAATGACGGGCTTCCTCAAATTGCCCTAGGTCTTCATGAGCAAGCAAGTTGGATGCACACCCACTTAGTTTCTTTTTGATTTTTCATACACTTTATAGCTCTAGTGCATCCGTTGCATGGCAATCCCTATTCACTCACATTGATATCTATTGATGGGCATCTCCATAGCCCGTTGATACCCCTAGTTGATGTGAGACTATCTCCTTCATTTTTGTCTTCTACACAACCACCATATTCTATTCCACCTATAGTGCTATGTCCATCGCTCACGCTCATGTATTGCGTGAAAGTTGAAATTTTTTGAGAACATCAAAGTATGAAACAATTGATTGGCTTGTCATCAGGGTTGTGCATGATTTGAGTATTTTGTGCGATGAAGATGAAGCATAGCCAGACTACATGATTTTGTAGCGATAGCTTTCTTTGGCCATGTTATTTTGAGAAGACATAATTGCCTTGTTAGTATGCTTGAAGTATTATTGTTTTTATGTCAATAGTAAACTTTTGTTTTGAATCTTATGGATCTGAACATTCATGCCACAATAACAAAAATTACATGGATAAATATGTTAGGTAGCATTCCACATCAAAAATTCTATTTTTATCATTTGCCTACTCGAGGACGAGCATGAATTAAGCTTGGGGATGCTTGATATGTCTCAAACGTATCTATAATTTTTGATTGTTCCATGCCATTATATTATCTACATTGGATTTCTTATATGCAGTAATATGCTATTTTCTATAATTTTTGGGACTAACCTATTAACCTAGGGCCCAGTGCCAGTTTATATTTTTTCCTTGTTTTGGAGCTTCGCAGAAAAGGAATATCAAACGGAGTCCAAACGGAATAAAACTTTCGCGATGATTTTTCTTGGACGAAAAGACACCCAGGAGACACCTAGGTGGGGGGCCCCCTACCTTGCCACCCCCTCGGGACTCCTCTGACCTAGCCCTTGGCCCTATATGTTCACATATATTCCAAAACACACAAAAAACATCCACGAAAACACTCTTCCACCGCCGCAACCTTCTGTTCCCGTGAGATCCCATCTTGGGGCCTTTTCCAGCATCCTGCCGGAGGGGTCTTCGATCAGGGAGGGCATCTACATCAACTCTATTGCCCTTCCGATGGAGCGTCAGTAGTTTATCTCAGACCTACGGTTCCATAGCTAATAGCTAGATGGCTTCTTCTCTCTCTTTGATTCTCAATACCATGTTCTCCTCGATGTTCTTGGAGATCTATCCGATGCAATCTTCTTTTGCGGTGTGTTTGTCGAGATCTGATGAATTGTGGATTTATGATCAGATTATCTATGAATATTATTTGAATCTTCTCTGAATTCTTATTTGCATGATTTGATATCTTTGTAATTCTCTTCGAACTATCGGTTTAGTTTGGCCAACTTGATTGGTTTTTCTTGCAATGGGAGAAGTGCTTAGCTTTGGGTTCAATCTTCCGGTGTCCTCACACAGTGAAAAAGTAGGGTAGCGATGCACGTATTGTATTGTTGCCATCGAGAATAAAAAGATGGGGTTTACATCATCCTGCTTGAGTTTATTCCTCTACATCATGTCATCTTACTTAAAGGGGTAATCTGTTCATCATGAAATTAATACTCTAGATGCAGGCAGGAGTCGGTCGATGTGTCAAGTAATAGTAGTAGATGCAGGAAGGAGTCAGTCTACTTGACATGGACGTGATGCCTATATTACATAATCATTGGCTTGGATATTGTGATAACTTTGCGCTTTTCTATCAATTGCTCGACTGTAATTTGTTCACCCACCGTATTATTTGCCTCCAAGAGAGAAGCCTCTAGTGAAACCTATGGCCCCGGGTCTATTTTCCATTATATTAGTTTCCGATCTACTATTTTGCACTCTTTTATTTTCATATCTATATACCCAAAAAAACTAAAAATATTTAGGTATCTTTTGTTTAGTTTTATTTATCATTATCGGATCTCACCTTTGCAAGTGACCGTGAAGGGATTGAAAACTCCTTTATCGCGTTGGGTGCAAGTGTTTGATTGTTTGTGCAGATATTGGTGATTTGCGCGTTCTTCTCCTACTTGATCGATACCTTGGTTCTTAACTGAGAGAATTACTTATCTCTACTTTGCTGCATCACCCTTTCCTCTTCATGGGAAAAACCAACGCAAGCTCAAGAAGTAGCTGGAAGAATTTCTACCGCCGTTGCCGGGGAAACCTACGCCAAGTCAAGCCCACCAACTACCCATCATAAAATCTCATCTCTTGCATTACATTATTCGCCATTTGCCTCTCGTTTTCCTCTAACCCACTTCCAAAAGATTTTCGAAAAGATTTGTCATTTTCTTCACCCTTTTTTCTCGTTCGATCTTATGTTTGCTTGTGTTGCCATGTGCTTTCTATTTGCTTGCATCTTCGCTTGCTAAAAATCTATTGATATGGATCCTCATCTAGTTGCTAATCTTTTTAAAAGATCCAATTATGATTAACCAATTGCTAGTGAGTTGAGTGCACTAGATTATCTTTATGAGGTTTTTCTTGAAATTCGTGAATCTGAAAATTATGATGAAGTGTTGAAAGAAGAATACTATAAAGTGATTCACGATAGCTCCTTGAATGAAAAGCATGATTGCAATGATATTAGTATAAATTCTATCAATGACAATTGTGTTAATGATATGCAAAACCCTAAGCTTGGGGATGCTAGTTTTTCTATGTCCAATACTTGTTGCAATTATCATGATTGGGGTGATTCTTCTTACAATTGTGAAATTTTATTTAAGCCCGGTGATGAATATGAGATTGATAATAATGTTTGCAACAGTACTGAAAGTGGGTTTGGATGTGTGTCAACTTTATATCCCACATATTTGGATAATGTTCAATCTTATGAAGTTTTTGATAAAAGTGGGTTTGGAGAGGTCACAACTTTAGTTAATGATATTCCCACTATTTTGGAAGAGTGTCAACTTTGCATGCATGTGGATCATGTAGGGAAAATTTTATGTGATAGCTATATTGTTGAATTTGAATATGATCCCACATGTAATTATTATGAGAGAGGAAAATATGGTTTTAGAAATTTTCATGTTACTAAATTACCTCTTGTTATGTTGAGATTGCTATTGTTTCTTTCTTCTTCCTTGCATATGCTAGTTTTTTCTTATAAAATACCTATGCATAGGAAGTATGTTAGACTTATTTTTTTCACATGCTACATGATGCTCTCTTTGTGCATCAATTCTTGTCTTTCATGTGAGCATCATTAAAATTATCAATGCCTAGCTAAATGGCTTTAAAGAAAAGCGCTTGTTGGGAGACAACCCAATATATTCCCTATATGTTTTTGAATAAATAATTCATCTAGAAAATGGTTAGGTGTTTTTTTGTGTTTTAATTAGTGTTTGTGCCAAGTAAGACCTTTGGGGTAGCTTACGGTGACAGTTGATTTGATCTTGCTGAAAAACAGAAACTTTTATGCTCACGAAAACAATTCTGATTTTTAACAGAAGCGTGATAAAATATTGATTCTTCTTACAGAAGATTAATATACTAATTTCCTCTGTTTTCCTAAGATTTTAGAGTTTTTGGAGTTACAAAAGCATTCGAGAGTCACAGATTGCTACAGATTGTTCTATTTTTGACATATTCTATTTTCTTTGTGTTGTTTGCTTATTTTGATGAATCTATGGGTAGTATGGGGGGTATGAACCATGGAGAATTTAGAATACAATAGATATTACACCAATATAAACAAAGAATGAGTTAACAACATTACCATAAGTGGTGATTTATTTTCTTATACTAACGGATCTCATGAGATTTTCTGTTGAGTTTTGTATTGTGGAGTTTTCAAGTTTTGGGTAAAGATTTGATGGACTATGGAATAAGGGGTGGCAAGAGCCTAAGATTGGGGATGCCCAAGGCACCCCAAGGTAATATTCAAGGACAAACAAGATCCTAAGCTTGGGGATGCCCCGGAAGGCATCCCCTCTTACGTCTTCGTCTATCGGTAACTTTACTTGAGGCTGTATTTTTATTCACCACATGATATGTGTTCTTCTTGGAGCGTCTTGTATGATATGAGTCTTTGATTTTTAGTTCGGCACAATCATCCTTGTTGTACACACCTTTTGAGAGGGTCACACATGAATCGTGATTTATTTAAAAACTCCATGTGCTTCACTCATATCTTTTGACCTAGGCAATTTTGCTCTAGTGCTTCACTTATATATATATATATATATATATATATATATATATATATATATATATATATATATATATCTTTTTAGAGCACGGTGGTGGTTTTATTTTATATAAATTGTTGAACTATCATGCTTCACTTGTATTATTTTGAGAGTCTCTTTAAACAGCATGGTAATTTGAATTGGTTTTGAATTTAGTCCTAATATGATAGGCATCCAAGAGGGATATAATAAAAACTTTCATATAAAGTGCATTGAATACTAGGACAAGTTTGATTCCTTATGATTGTTTTGAGATATAAATATGGTGATATTAGAGTCATGCTAGTGAGTAATTGTGGATCGGAGAAATACTTGTGTTAAATTTTGTGATTCTCGTAGCATGCATGTATGGTGAACCGTTATGTGATGAAGTAGGAGCATGATTTATTTATTGATTGTCTTCCTTATGAGTGGCGGTCGGGGACGAGCGATGGTCTTTTCCTACCAATCTATCCCCCAAGGAGCATGCACATAGTACTTTGTTTCGATGATAATAGATTTTTTCAATAATTATGTGAGTTCTTTATGACTAACTAGCACATATGCCCGTGTGTTGGAACAGGAGGAAAACTAGTGTGCACTTAATGCAATGAGAATTATACGTGCAAGAAAAACCCTGTGTGTATGTCAAGAAGGAACATTTTGGTTATGGGTTTCGCCGCGTGTGAAGTAATCAATCTGCTATTTTTTTCATTCATTGATCGAGTGGATTTAAGAGTTTTATTAGGTCATTGCACGCCAGAGAAGGTCCGTGAATTATTCAATCTATTTTTTCATTCATTCGAGGGGATTTTAAGGCATGAAGTTCAATAATATGGAAATGAGGCGGGTCTTCTCTTTTCCATGTACAAGCCACTGACGTGTACAACCGGAGTTAATTGTACTCCACTATTTTGCGTTCCTTGGCCGAGGGGATTTAAGGCTGAAGTTCCATAATGTGGGAGGTCATTGGGTCTTTTCTTTTTCATGCATCTAGCTCATGTAGTCGGGTCTTCTCTTCTCTTTGCCTCGAGTAGGAATCCTTGAGAAATCTAGGGCCCTTTTGTAGATAGTTCAGCTAGCAATTCATCCATCTAGCTCATGTACTGAATTTAATTCCCTTTTTTAGAAAGCTCATGTACGAATCCACCCATGCTTCATTCAGTTTAATTCATCTATCCTTCATTCAGTTCACTGCATATAGTTTCGCACACGTATAAAAATTGTTACGACTATATGTAAACGAGCAATATGGGACTATTGAACATATTTTATTTTCCTTATTTCCTAGGTAGCTGGGCTAGCTAAATTTCATGGGGTGTGAAATTCTCAAACATCGAATTGACTTGTGTTTGTAAGGCGTGAGTACAAATCCAAAAAGAAATATGAGTTGAAGGATCGCACTCATGATCTCAAACACGTGACACAGTGCTGCCATTGACTCGAATAAACATGTCCTGCTAACCAATGGCCAACGTAAATATTTAAGAAAACAGCAACGTCAGATTTGAAACAGAATACTTTTTTTACTTCTTAAAAAATAATTATTATTATGAATTGCCGCATATTCTTGGAAACATGAACAAATTTTGAAATCCCAAACAATTTTCAAAACTACGATTTGTTTTTTGGAAGTTTCGTAAATTTTTAGAAATACAGAAACAAAATTTGAAATGAGAACATTTTCTAAAATTCATAAACATTTTTCAAAAACACGAACCTTTTATAAGAACACAAGCATTTTTTGAATTTCTAAACAATTTTCAAAAATGGGAACATGTTTACCTTTCAGAACAATTTTAGAATATGTGATTTTTAACATGAAAATTATTTGAATTTATGAGCATTCCTCTAAAGCAAGAATATTTGTCAAATTTGGAGCATTTTTTTAAATGTAATTTTTTTAAGAATCTTGAACAATTTTGGAAAATACAATTTTGTTGAAAAAATGGGAACATTACTTTTCATTTAAAAATTTCAGTGTCCTTTTCCAGCTAGCTCACGTGCCAATACATCCATCCTTCATTCGGCATAATAGATCCATAGTTCATACATCTTATTACTACATGTAGTTTTACACACATTTATAAATTGGTATGACCATATGTAAACAGGAATACATGGCTATTTAGAATATTTTTATGTTTAATTCGTGAACATTTCACTACAATAAGATTTTTTCGAATTTGGAACATTTTTAATGTTTTTTTTAAAACCTCAAACAATTTTGTAAAACAGAAACATTTTTTCCATTTTCAACAAATTTCAGAATGACAAATTTTTTAATATCTGAACATTTTTAAAACAGGAATAAAATTTTGGAATTCTGAACATTCTTCAAAATTTTGAACGAAATTGAAATTCTAAACATTTCATATAAACATATTTGATCAAAAAAGTAAAAATAAACAAAATTAAAATTAAAAATTAAAAGGGAAAAAAGGAAATAAAAAGAGAAAGGAACATAAAATGTTAAATATAAAATGAACACAAAAATATGAAAACGGGTCGGCCCAGTCTAGGGCTATCTGTGCGAACCTCTGACTATCTGTCGCCTCGTGCGGCAAATAGGAGTTTCCCAGCTGCGTGGGCAGGGAAATAAGTGGGATGGCTTTACTGGGCTTTAGTGCGTGGCCCATGTACGAAATTCTGGATAAACTGTATTTCTTTTTCTAGCACATGGATGCACAAAAAATTAGTACCACCTCAGATAGTAAAAAAATCTATTCGCTGGTGAACGGATGAAAATTTTGGAGAAACGCACCTTGCTTTATTAGTAGGTATAGATGTTGAGTCCATGGATTATACGCACTCTCACCCTTCCACCATTGCTAGCCTCTCTAGTACCGTGCAACTTTCGTCGGTACCTTACACCCACCATATACCTTCCTCAAAACAGCCACCATACCTACCTATTATGGCATTTCTATAGCCATTCCGAGATATATTGCCATGCAAACTTCCACTGTTCTGTTTATTATGACACACTTCATCATTGTCATATTGCTTTGCATGATCATGTAGTTGATATTGTATTTGTGGCAAAGCCACCATTCATATGTTTCATACATGTCTCTCTTGAGTCATTGCACATCCCGGTACACCACCGGAGGCATTCATATAGAGTCATATTTTATTCTAAGTATCGAGTTGTAATTCTTGAGTTGTAACTAAATAGAAGTGTGATGATCATCATTATTAGAGCATTGCCCCATGTGAGGAAAGGATGATGGAAGCTATGATTCCCTCACAAGTTGGGATGAGTCTCCGGACTTTACAAAAAAAGAGGCCAAAGAAGCCCACTCAAAAAACTGAGAGAAAAGAGATAAGGGGCAATGTTACTATCATTTTGCCACACTTGTGCTTCCAAGTAGCACCGTGATCTTCATGATAGAGAGTATCCTATGTTGTCACTTTCATATACTAGTGGGAATTTTTAATTATAGAACTTGGCTTGTATATTCCAATGATGGGCTTCCTCAAATTTCCCTAGGCCTTCGTGAGCAAGCAACTTGGATGCACACCCACTTAGTTTCTTTTTGAGATTCCATACACTTATAGCTCTAGTGCATCCATTGCATGGCAATCCCTACTCATTCACATTGATATCTATTGACGGGCATCTCCATAGCCTGCTGATACGCCTAGGTGATGTGAGACTATCTCCTTCATTTTTGTCTTCTCCATAACCACCATATTCTATTCCACCTATAGTGCTATGTCCATGGCTCATGTTCATGTATTGCGTGAAAGTTGAAAAAGTTTGAGAACATCAAAAGTATGAAAAATTGCTTGGCTTGTCATCGGGGTTGTGCATGATTTGAGTATTTTGTGTGAAGAAGATGGAGCATAGCCAAACTATATGATTTTGTAGGGATAGTTTTCTTTGGCCATATTATTTTGAGAAGACATAATTGCCTTGTTAGTATGCTTGAAGTATTATTGTTTTTATGTCAATATTAAACTTTTGTTTTGAATCTTATGAATCAAAGAATTCATGCCACAATAAAGAAAACTACATGGATAAATATGTTAGGTAGCATTCCACATAAAAAATTCTGTTTTTATCATTTACCTACATGAGGACGAGCAGGAATTAAGCTTGGGGATGCTTGATACGTCTCCAACATATCTATAATTTTTGATTGTTCCATGATATTATATTATCTATTTTGGATGTTTTATATGCAGTAATATGCTATTTTATATTATTTTTGGGACTAACCTATTAACCTAGAGCCTAGTGCCAGTTTCTGTTTTTTCCTTGTTTTGGAGCTTCGCAGAAAAGGAATATCAAACGGAGTCCAAAGGGAATAAAACTTTCGCGATGATTTTTCTTGGACCAAAAGACACCCAGGAGACTTGGAGTGCAAGTGAGAAGAGCCACGAGGCGGAGGCAAGGGTGAAGGGCGCACCCCCTACCTTGCCACCCCCTCGGGACTCCTCTGACCTAGCCCTTGGCCCTATATATTCACGTATATTCCAGAAACACCAAAAGCATCCACGAAAACACTTTTCCACCGCCGCAACCTTCTGTTCCCGTTTGATCCCATCTTGCGGCCTTTTACGGCATCCTACCGGAGGGGGATTTGATCACGGAGGGCATCTACATCAACTCTACTGCCCTTCTGATGAAGCATGAGTAGTGTACCTCAGACCTACGGGTCCATAGCTAGTACCTAGATGGCTTCTTCTCTCTCTTTGATTCTCAATACCATGTTCTCCTCGATGTTCTTGGAGATCTATCTGATGTAATCATATTTTGCGGTGTGTTTGTCGAGATCCGATGAATTGTGGATTTATGATCAGATTATCTAAGAATATTATTTGAATATTCTCTGAATTCTTATATGCATGATTTGATATCTTTGTAATTCTCTTCGAACTATCTGTTTAGTTTGGCCAACTAGATTGGTTTTTCTTGCAATGGGAGAAGTGCTTAGCTTTGGGTTCAATATTGCGGTGTCCTCACCCACTGACAAAGTAGGGGTAGCGAGGCATGTATTGTATTGTTTCCATCGAGGATAAAAAGATGGGGTTTACATCATATTTCTTGAGTTTATTCCTCTACATCATGTCATCTTACTTAAAGCGTTACTCTGATCTTCATGAACTTAATACTCTAGATGTAGGCAGGAGTCGGTCAATGTGTGGAGTAATAGTAGTAGATGCAAGCAGGGGTCGGTCTACTTGACACGGACGTGATGCCTATATTACATAATCATTGCCTTGGATATCGTCATAACTTTGCGCTTTTCTATCAATTGCTCGACAGTAATTTGTTTACCCGCCGTATTATTTGCCTTCAAGAGAGAAGCCTCTAGTGAAACCTATGGCCCCAGGGTCTATTTTCCATCATATTAGTTCCCGATCTACTATATTGCAATATTTTATTTTCATGTCTATAAACCAA
The DNA here is from genome assembly GCF_018294505.1 of Triticum aestivum. NCBI lineage: Eukaryota > Viridiplantae > Streptophyta > Magnoliopsida > Poales > Poaceae > Triticum > Triticum aestivum. Next base: position 95,772,684 of record NC_057794.1, read on the forward strand.
AAAAAACAATGATATTTAGTTTTATTTTGTTTAGTTTTATTTATCTTTATCAGATCTCACGTTGGCAAGTGACCATGAAGGTATTGACAACCCCTTTTATCGCATTGGGTGCAAGTGTTTGATTTTTTGTGCAGGTATTGGTGATTTGCGCGTTCTTCTCCTACTGGATTGGTACCTTGGTTCTTAACTAAGGGAAATACTTATCTCTACTTTGCTACATCACCCTTTCATCTTCAAGGGAAAATCCAATGCAAGCTGAAGAAGTAGCAACAAGTCACTCGGATGAACTGTTTGTGGTGAGTGGAAATAACACAAACGAGTACCCATGACACGATGTATCCGATAGATGGCATACAGGTCACTCGGATGAACTATTTGCGTTGATCCAGAATAACACAAGCGATTCAGCTTGACAAGATGTGTCTGATACCCAGCAAATAGTCCACTCGGAGAAACTGTTTGCGATGAGCAAAATGACACAAATGGTTAGGCGTAACAAGATGTGTGAGATACCCGGCAAATAGGTCACTTGGATAAACTGTTTGCGATGATAAAAATATCACAAACGGTTCACTGTAACAAGATATTTGATATAGCCGACAAACAAGTCAGTAATGAGAATTGTGTGGGAAGACCGATAATAACATTGCACCTAATTCAGAAAATGATTGCACAAAATATCGTTCTTACTCAACGTGTGTAGAAAATGATTGCACAAATTATCGTTTCCATAGAATTGCTACAGTTGTTTCATGTGTGATTATGTGTGTAGAAAAAGCTTTGAAAATGCAAACAAGTTGTTTGTGATGGCTAGGAGCATTGCACACGATGCGTTGTGCGAGTACTCGTGTGTGATGATTTGTAAGTCACACATACGTTTCCTTATATTAACATGTGTGTCGTAATATGTGACACCATATACGGTTGTGTGCTGGGAATTGTGTGCTCTAAAGGGCAACATTGTAATTAAAAGAACCGTGGGCGATAGTAATAACAAGCGCCAGAGGAAGGCACATGCTACCAATGGTGGCTCTAGTCACTGCTCATGGGCTCCACTTAGTCTTCCTGTGCTCCAGTGAAGGTTTCCCGCACAAGCTCTAGCCATAGGGGTAAATTGTAAAATCCTCAATCCCATAGACAACTGCTAGCTATAAATAACCACAGCAATGTCCAGCGGTGGCTATGAGGGAGTCCTGGATTAAGGGGTCCTCGAGCATCCGAACTATGTAACATGGGCCGGACTAATGGGCTATGAAGATACAAGACAGAAGACTTCCTCCCGTGTCCGGATGGGACTCTCCTTTGCGTGGATGGCAAGCTTGGCGTTCGGATATGTAGATTCCTTTCTTTGTAAACCGACTTTGTATAACCCTAGGCCCCTCCGGTGTCTATATAAATCAGAGGGTTTAGTCTGTAGAGACAATCACAATCATACATGCTAGACTTCTAGGGTTTAGCCACAACGATCTCGTGGAACATCAACTCTTGTAATCCTCATACTCATCAAGATCAATCAAGCAGGACGTAGGGTATTACCTCCATCAAGAGTGGCCGAACCTGGGTAAACATCGTGTCCCCTGTCTCCTGTTACCATCGACCCTAGACGCAGTAGATGCATAGTTCGGGACCCCCTACCCGAGATCTGCCAGTTTTGACACCGACATTGGTGCTTTCATTGAGAGTTCCACTTCTTTGTCACCAGAAGGTTCGATGGCTCCATCAATCATATATAATAATGCTGCCTTGGGGGAGGTTTTCCTCCCTGGTCAGATCTTTGTGTTTGGTGGCTTCGCACTGCGGGTCAACTCGCTTGGCCATCTATAGCTGATCGATAGCTATGCCCCAGGTCACCAGATTAGTTTTGGAAACATGGATTGTGTTGCTGAAATCCAAGGAGACTTGATCTTCCAAGGATTCACGACCCCAACCTCTGCTCTGGCCTTAGAGCCGGTGTGCATCGCTAGGTCTGAAGACGGGATTTCTAAACCCGCCGGACTATCTATGGCCACTAAGCCCAATACAGGAGAGCCGGAGGAAGCAGTGTCACTGGCAACCATCACAAGGCTAGGCTATTCCCCGGACACAGGCTCCGAACTCTCGGAGTCAGCATCGTGTGAGCTCGACCAAGGAATCCCCTTCCCGCCATACTCCACGGATTCTCTTCTCCCTGGCCAAACCTCGCCTTTAAGCGAAGCTCTGGACTTGATGCGATCCATCATCATTACGAAGGAGCAACATCCGAACTACGCCCAGCCCGGACTAGGGGCTGAGAACGGGGAATTTTACGTCCCACCCACCACCCACTTCATCGCCACTGTCGAGGACTTAACTAACATGCTCGATTACGGCTCCGAAGACATTGAAGGTATGAGAAAAATCCAGTAGAGGATAAACCTCCCGAGATACAACCAAAACACCGACGGCGCCACTCTAAATCACGCGGCAGCAAAGACAGCAACACCAACACGAGAGACAACAATACTCTGGACGATGCCGTTGTTGGGGAACGCAGTAATTTCAAAAAAATTCCTACGCACACGCAAGATCATGATGATGCATAGCAAGGAGAGGGGAGAGTGTTGTCCACATACCCTCGTAGACCGTAAGCGGAAGCGTTATGACAACGCGTTTGATGTAGTTGTACGTCTTCACGATCGACCGATCCTAGTACCGAAGTTACGGCACCTCCGCGATCTGCACACGTTTGGCTCGGTGACGTCCCACGAACTCACGATCTAGCAGAGTGTCGAGGGTGAGCTTCGTCAGCACGACGGCGTGATGACGGTGATGATGATGCTACTGGAATATGGCTTCGCCTAAGCGCCACTACGATATGACCGAGGTGGATTATGGTGGAGGGGGGCACCGCGCACGGCTAAGAGATCAATGATCAACTTGTGTCTATGGGGTGCCCCCTTCCCCCATATATAAAGGAGTGGAGGAGGGGAGGGTCGGCCCTCCTATGGCACGCCCCATGGGGAGTCCTACTTACACCGGGAGTAGGATTCCCCCCTTCCCTAGTTGGACTAGGAGTGCAAGGAAGGGGGAGAGAGGGGGAAGGAAAGGGGGGCCGGCCCCCCACCCAATTCGGATTGAGCTTGAGGGGGGGGGGCGCCCCCTCCTAGGCCTCCCTCTCTTCTCTCCCACTATGGCCCAATAAGGCCCATATACCTCCTGGGGGGTTCCGGTAACCTCCCGGTGCTCCGGTATATGCCCGAACTCACACGGAACCATTCCGACGTCCAAATATAGTCATCCAACATATCGATCTTTATGTCTCGACCATTTCAAGACTCCTCGTCATGTCTGTGATCATATCCGGGACTCCGAACTACCTTTGGTACATCAAAACACATAAACTCATAATACCAATCATCACCGAACGTTAAGCGTGCGGACCCTACGGGTTCGAGAACTATGTAGACATGACAGAGACACGTCTGCGGTCAATAACCAATAGCAGAACCTGGATGCTCATATTGGTTCCTACATATTCTATGAAGATCTTTATCAGTCAAACCGCATAACAACATACGTTGTTCCCTTTGCCATCGGTATGTTACTTGCCCGAGATTCGATTGTCGGTATCTCAATACCTAGTTCAATCTTGTTACCGACAAGTCTCTTTACTCGTTACGTAATGCTACATCCCGTAACTAACTCATTAGCTACATTGCTTGCAAGGCTTATATTGATGTGCATTACCGAGAGGGCCTAGAGATACCTCTCCGACAAACGGAGTGACAAATCCTAATCTCGATCTATGCCAACTCAACAAACACCATCGGAGACACCTGTAGAGCACCTTTATAATCACCCAGTTATGTTGTGACATTTGGTAGCACACAAAGTGTTCCTCCGGTATTCGGGAGTTGCATGATCGCATAGTCATAGGAACATGTATAAGTTATGGAGAAAGCAATAGCAACAAAATAAACGATCATCGTGCTAAGCTAACGGATGGGTCAAGTCAATCACATCATTCTCTAATGATGTGATCCCGTTAATCAAATGAAAACTCATGTCTATGGTTAGGAAACACAACCATCATTGATTCAACAAGCTAGTCAAGTAGAGGCAAACTAGTGACACTCTGTTTGTCTATGTATTCACACATGTACTAAGTTTCTGGTTAATACAATTCTAGCATGAATAATAAACATTTATCATGATATAAGGAAATATAAATAACAACTTTATTATTGCCTTTAGGGCATATTTCCTTCAGCCGAAGACCAAGAAAACCCCGTCGAGCAAAACTATGAACAAGACGATCGGGAGGATGGGCAAGTTAGCCCCGATGAACAGGCTGAAAACGAAGACTCGGAGGACAGTAATTACCTTCCACTCTCCGAGGATGAGGTGAGCCTCGGTGACGAAGACTTTATCGTGCCTGAGGAACCTCTCGATCAGGAGTGCTTTAAGCAATGGCTAATAGCCACTGCAAGGAGTCTGAAAAAGAAACAACAGCAACTTCAAGCTAATCAAGATCTACTCAATGACAGATGGACTAATGTCCTGGCAGCTAAGGAATACGGCCTCGTGTGCCCAACCAAAAGTTACCCGAAGCATAAACTGCTACCTCAATCTGATGACGAGGTACTTGAGCCCGTACCAGCAACACGTAATGTGGCTGACCGAGCACTACGTGGCCGGGACAAAACGACAACTCAAGCCGATCACCGGCCTATACTATCTCGCTGTAAAGGTAGAGACACAACGGCTCGGGGATACACATATTACCTGCGACGGGACCTAAAGAATAGAGCAGGTCCAGCCAGGTCGATCTACGGATCGCGGCAGCGTGCCCCAACGAGCGATGGCGGCTATCAAGCCAAACATGAAAAGCATAATCAAGCCCGGGCCGAAAGCCGCAGACAAACTCCATCCGAACTACGTCGCGACCTGGCCCGACATAGAGGCGCCGCACACCCCCTCTACCTCACTGATGAAGTAATGGAGCATGAATTCCCAAAAGGGTTTAAACCCGTAAATATCGAATCATATGATGGAACAATAGATCCCACGGTATGGATTGAGGACTTTCTTCTCCATATTCATATGGCCCGCGGTGATGATCTTCATGCCATCAAATACTGTCGGCGTCCTGGGAACGGGGGTCCCCAGACTTGCCTGCCTGCGGCCCACAGCGTGGCTCCGCCAGCGGCCCCGCACGGCCCATCTTCACCATCAGACACTCAAGACCCTCGCGAGGGGCCAAGCCTCGCGAGGAGGACGACGCAAAGCCTCCTTGGGGGCGGCCTCACCAGGCTGGCTCGCGAGGAACGGAGAGAACAGGGCAAGGGGCACCTCGCGAGGTTCCTGTGACACAAGCGATGATGACCGGGGCCAGGTGGGCGCCAGCACGCATAGTGTCCTCGCTTCCTCTTTGGTGTTAAAGAGGCAAGCGCAGGCGAGGAGTCCCGAGGCATCAGGCAAAGGTTTCCATATCAGTGCAACGAGACCAAGACCAGTAGGACGGCAGGACGGAGGTCGCCGTGGAGCCCAGGATGGCGTCACCACCAGAGCCTTTGGCAGGCGAAGACCACCTTTAGTCAGGATAACTTGTACTAGTTGTCTCCCTTCAAATTTGGCTGTTGTGGCATACCTTCCCGCCAGAATTTGGGAAGAAGACCAGGGCCTCTATAAATAGGGCTAGCCACCATAGTAGGAGGCGACTGATCTGAGGCCATTCAGATCATCCTCATCCACACAAACTCGCCAAGCACAAGAGCACCTCTCCTCAGGAGGCTATTCTTCCCTTATAACTGCTCATCCTCAGCCCAAGAGGCAATCCACCACACCACACTGGAGTAGGGTATTACACCACATCGGTGGCCTGAACCAGTATAGATCTTGTGTCCCTTTGTTCTGCGAGTTCGACACGCTGAGCCTTGAGATCGCGGTGAGGGAGAGCGCAAGGGGGAGGAGAGATCTTCCTGCGCACCCTAGTGTTCAAACCTCAAGGGTTTTGCCGGAACCCCAAATCCGACATTTGGCGCGCCAGGTAGGGGTGCGTCGAAGCCTCTCTTCCATCAGCAGACCCGCCAGCGCTCTGTAGCGCTGATGTCTGGTGACCCAAGGGCCGACGCCGACCACTGGGCAGCCTGGCCAGGCCGGGCGGTATCGTCCACCCAAGAAGACCTCAACTCCTCGCTCTAGGCGGCACTCACACCGTCAAACACCACATGGTGCGGGCGGCTTGGTCCGACGCCTTCCACCCTTAACCCACAGCGTGCACGGGCCGCTGCAAGGGCCTCAAGCTACGCCGCGGCAACGGCACCGCACTCCCGGCGGGAACAAGCAAACATGAGGGCCGCGCTCACAGTGGCGTGGGAGATGCTGTGGTGCGGACTGATGGAGGGCGGCCGAGATGCATTGTTGGAGCCCATTGTCGAGCTGTTGGATGCCGCAGCTAGGGGTACGCTGCCTTTCTGCTCCTTGCTTACATCTTAGGTTGCGGCCGGATCGCACGGTGGGCCTCGTCACGCCTGCACGCCCCCGGGCGCACCAGGAGGTTTCATCGGCATCGGCGCAACCAGCGGCGCCGGACACCCAACCACACATGTGCCTCCCCCAATGGGCGCATGCATAATCATTGCCACCTACAGACCCGGCAGGATGCCGCCCTACCATCCTCAGAGCGGCGCGCCGAGCCAAGCGACATGGAGCGCGGGGCACCTCAGCGAGGTTTCCAGGGCGAAGGCTTCGGAGGCCTATGTGCCCCACATGATGGACCAGGAGTACATGCCAGAAGATGACCCCGGATCAATCCTCGAGCCGGGTTGGGAAGAGGAGACGCTGGAAGTTGAGGCCTTCCAGGAGCCACTCGGGAGCCTCGCCAACCACGCCGGCAACAACAGCTACAGGGTACCACTAATCTCTCAGGAGCAGGCTTATGCTAACCAAGGGTCGCAAGTGATTCAGGTCACAGCGGTGGATGGCGGCCCCATCACGGCAGCCCCCTTCCACCAGGGGAAGCGCATTGGGGGCTGCGTGGGAGGAGCCGGGAGCAAGGCCCCTCCCCGCATCGCATGGAGCAAGGCGTCGCCGGGAGGTAGATCCTCTGCCGTGGAGGAACTGCGAGCATTCCCCCCGGTAGAGGGCATGTGGTCGCTGAGGGCGCTGCTAGTGTCCCCTTTGCCCCTTGGCATCGTCCTGGTTTCCGGACGCCCCAACGGTGGTCGAGGGCGGTGCAAGGCGGGGCCCTCGCCTAGTGATATGAAGCAAGTCTCACGCCTGTGAAGGTCTCCGCTCGTGACACTCTCACGTAATAATGAGTGGGGCTGTACATGCCCAGAGTCTTAGGAGTGCCGCCCTCGGTCCTCGGGGGCTCCCGCCCACGTCCTAGTGGAAGCACTTGGCTCCGTGCTGGTGGGAAGACAAGAAGACTAGCTAGGTGCCGGACGCGGCCATTTGCTTTTGACCTCTTTTCTGTAGCTCAGACTTGCAGATTTTGATCTTGAATTTGAAGTTGCATTTCATTGGCAATTGTGGGGGGCATCCTTTCTCGTTTGTATTGATTTTGTGAGTTTCTGGATTCGTGTTTTGTTTGAGGTTCGCGTCCGCTGCCTCCCCCCTTCCGAGCACCTCGCGAGCGGGGGCTGGCAGCGGCGTACATGCACTGTGCACACCCCTTGCCATTGCTGGCGCTCGCTTCTCGCGAGACCCTCTCAGGTGGACCGGCGGACCCCTCAGGAAACCAAAACCTCGCGAGCTCGTGAGGGGCTCCTCTCAGAAGGAATTCACATCCCCAGCTGCCAAATCAGTTTGGAGCCCGACTAAACCAAGTAAGTTACAACAACAAGCCCGCAAGGGGTGTCGCGAGCAACCAAAAGCACCTTTAAGCCTAGCCTAAGGAATAAAGTGGTAGTCTATTTACATGAGGGGATTCCCCTCCCCAAAATGCTCTTACATTGTGAGGGGCCGTACCCAAGCTTTTGTGTGCAGGTTCAAAATAAATGAGCGCGGGCTCAGCCGAACATATCGCTCGCCTCGTCCCCTGAATCACTTCCAGACAGGCTGCTGGCACCATCGCTGTCGCTGTCTTCACCGCCATCAACCGCGCTGCCATCAACCACCACCGCGTCGTCATCAGAAGCAAAGTCCCTAACTAGAGCGTCCACATTGTCGTCCACCCAGTGCGCCAGGTTGTCCCGGATGACCTCAGGCACTAGGGCAATGGCGGCGTCAAAATCAAAGTCAGGATTGGTGTTTAGGAGATGGCTGAAGACGCGGGAGAATGTGTTCCCGAGGAGGCCTCGACTCTTTTCGTCCACAAGCTCGCGAGCCCTCTCAGATCGGCTTTCCAGGCACGTCATGACGTCGTCGAAGAAGCGAAGATGGCTGGCGTAGTTCTCAGTGTGTGAATGGGGAGCATGCTCGTCGCAGATGGTACCAAGTGCCTGATTGGCCCTCGTCCTGAGGTCCCAAAGCATGGGAACATGCTCGCGCAGTAGCGTCTGTCGGCGAAGCGCCTCCTCCCTGCTCTGTTGCACGAAGGACTCGACGCTGTCAACCCGCTACTAAAGAGAGAGCATCTCGGCACGGGCGGAGGCTAGCTCAGCCTGCACTGAGATCAGGGCGGCTCTGGCGGCTTTATCGCACTATTCCTCCTTAGCCATCCCTGACTTGAGGGCAGCGGTCCTTCCCACAGCTTCGGCTTCCACGAGCTTCAGCTTCAGGTTGTACCTGCCAGCAAGATCCGTGCGAGCCTCGGCCACCCTGCGGTCGACCTCCTCCTGTGCCCTGGCCTCACGCGAGCCGACACCATCCTTTGCTTGGGCGACTTGGCGCTCCCTCGTCTCCAACCGTTCAAGCTCAAGGCTGTGCTCTGTGGCCTCCAACAGCAGTGCTTCTTCGCACCTCAAGACCTCCTCCTCGTCGGATGGTGAGCCCTTCATCAATGCTAAGGCGGCTTTGCGCGCCTCCACCTGCTGCTCAAAGGAGGTGTTCAAGGCCTGGAGCTCCCGCCTGGGCTCCTCGGCAATCACGGGGTGACAGTCTGCCTCCCTGGCCTCCTCCAAGGCTCGGGCGCTGGCCTTGCGTGACGTTGCTAGGGATGCCCCGGCCTTCGCATTGGCGTGCTCACGCTGAAGGCACCCAAGGTTGATAGCCACCTTCAGTTGATGCCATCCCTCCACTAGCCGGATACCCTCGGCCTCAAGGCACGCGTCAACATCCACGAGTTCTCTGCTGAGCCGGCTCATCGCTCCCATTGCCTCCTGAAAGAGCTTGTGGCGGATGACACTCCGCTCGTGCGCAAACTTAAGCACGTGACCGGGTCCGTCCCCCGCAGCAAGGGTTGCCGACGGGATCCGAAGCGGCTCACCCCCTTTCAGCAGGGGGCTGGGGGCTAGTGCCTCCCAGGTCACCGACCGGGCTTCGGCAGGGGCCTGGATGGGTTGAGGCCCGTTGCTCAAAGAATAAGCTAGGATCGAAGTCATCCAGCCACCTTCCGTAATCAGAGGAGGAGCCCTTGGCACACTTGTCGCACCCCAAGCGAGGCCACAAAGGAGAGACAGAAAAGGCGCAGGCTCAAGGCGCCAGGCTAGCGTGTTTACCTCTCCAGCCAACCTCGCACCGAGTGCGGCATGCTGGCTTGGGACGCTCAAGGCCAGCGAGGGATTCGAGGCGGGAGGAGGTTGCTTTCCGGGAGACTTCATCGCCTTAGCAGAAGGGACCCTGAGGAGCCACAATAGGAGGGGAAGCAGCACTCAAGAAATTACAAAGATAAGGTACTCACTCGTCTATGGCGATATACTTCCTTTGCTTCAACGGCCGGAAGGCATCACTGCTGCAGCTTGGAGACCCTTTCCTCTTGCGGAGCACATCAAAGTCCAGACGGAGCTGGCTGAAGCCTTGGACGCGACAACCAGTGCAGGGCGCGGCTGGTGAGGCGCCCGAGGAGATGACCTCGAGAGTGCTGGGCTGAGGGGAGCCACCTCACGATGACCTAATGAGACCTCGGAGGCTTCAGCCTCAGGAGCAGTAGATTGCGTCGCCCCCTCAGCTGTCACCCTAGGGCAAGAGTCATGGGCTCCATGGGATGGCACCTCGGGAGCCTCGAGCAGTGTCGACGCCTCAGCACCCGCGCCTCCGGCCTCCAGCGGTGCTCGCCCCCTGCATCCACTCTTGGGGTAAGTTCGGCGCTGGCGGCAAGGAGGGGAACCACGAAGACAGTGTTCTTGCAGGGCCCTTCAAGGCCGACTGGACGCAGCCCCCATTCATCGAAGGGGGGCATCTGCCCCGTGAACTCCACCCTGTTTGAGCAGCAGTCCAAAAGACAGCCCTCCTGTGGCATATCGACTGGCGAGGGGTGGCCCGTCAGGACCTCGAGCACCGTTCTTCGTGCCTCGGGCGGAAGGCCCGACTCCTGAAGCCTCATGCGATCCTGGCCGGCGGATAGGGCCCACATCGGCCGGGAATGGCGCTGGAGTGGGGCGAGACGGCGTTGGAGGAACTCCTTCATCACCATGGGCGCAGTCACGCCAAGATCTTTCACCCTCTTCAACCGGAGCTAGATGAAGGCAAGGCGGGTTTCCGCGAGCTTCTCGTGGCCCCGACGTCCACAAACACCCACCGTGTCTAAAACTCGCTTGTGGATGGTGGAAGCTCAAAATCAATCCCCGAGCCAGCCGTCACAGCCACGGCCTGGAAGCTCATGCATCCCGAGCACTGCCGAGGGCTAGCCAGGTGCAGCGAGAAGAAATGGCACAATAGGGCCACAGAAGGGGGAATGCCCACCATGGCCTCGCAGACGAAAGCAAAAACGGCGAGAATGGAGACTGATTGGGGATCTAGGTGCAACATATGGATCTGATAGTGGGAGAGCATGGTGTTGAAGAAGGTGGAGAAGGGAGGAACCAGGCCAGCCCACAGGGCGTCGATGAAGAATTAGACTTCGCTGGCTGTCTTGTCGACAGAGGTGCAGGATGCGGTCCAGGCCGCCATCCTCCCCCATTCGTTGAAGTCAGCGGCGAGCGCAGGGCGCACCTTGTCCATAGCTTCCTGGTTGCGCACCAACAACCGTCCTACGGCGGGTTCAACGACCGGGGGTGGCCCGGCTGAAGACTGAGACTTCTTCTTCCCCTTCTCCGTTCTCCGGCGCGCCATGGCAACAAGGAGGGCCGAGCTCGGGACAGATTGGAAGAGGACGTTATTGTTTCGAAAAGGTGGGAGCGTTGGAGGGGCGTGTAACCGGCAATGGGGGAATAACTGTGTAAGTCACAGTGACCGCCAAACTAGGCGGATATCAAGGCTGCATGGGGAAGGAGGTCCGCCCACGTCCCGTCAATCACCACACATCAACCAAGGCCGCAGGCTGTTGGGGCCCGCGGCGCTCCACACTTTCCCATTGGCTTCGCCTCAAAGCCAAGTCCGAGCGTGCCTTGGGCCCGGGGGCTACTATCGGCGTCCTGGGAATGGGGGTCCTAGACTTGCTTGCCTGCAGCCCATGGTGTGGCTCCGCCAGCGGCCCCGTACGACCCATCTTCACCAGCAAACACTCAAGACCCTTGCGAGGGGCCGAGCCTCGTGAGGCGGATGATGCAAGACCTCCTCGGGGGCGGCCTCACCAGGCTGGCTCGCGAGGTATAGAGAGATCAAGGCAAGGGGCACCTCGCGAGGTTCCTCTGATGCAATCCATGACGACCGGGGCCAGGCGGGCGCCAACGCGCACAGTGTCCTCGCTTCCTCTTTGGTGTTAAAGAGGCAAGCGCAGGCAAGGAGTCCCGAGGTATTAGGCAAAGGTTTCCATATCAGTGCAACAAGACCAATAACAATAGGACGGCAGGACGGAGGTCACTGTGGAGCCCAGGACGGCGTCACCACCAGAGCCTTTGGCAGGCGAAGACCACCTTTAGTCAGGATAACTTGTACTAGTTGTCTCCCTTCAAATTTGTCCGTTGTGGCATCCCTTCCCGCCAGCATTTGGGAAGAGTACCAGGGCCTCTATAAATAGGGCTAGCCACCACAGTAGGAGGCGACTGATCCATGGCCATTAGATAATCCTCATCCACACAAACTCACCAAGCACAAGAGCACCTCTCTTCAGGAGGCTGTTCTTCCCTTGTAACTGCTCATCCTCAGCCCAAAAGGCAATCCACCACACCACACTGGAGTAGGGTATTACACCACATCAGTGGCCTGAACCAGTATAAATCTTGTGTCCCTTTGTTCAGCGAGTTTGACGCACTGAGCCTAGAGATCACGGTGAGGGAGAGCGCAAGGGAGAGGAGAGATCTTTGTGCACACCCCATTGTTCGAACCTCAAGGGTTTTGCCGAAACACCAAATCCGACAAATATCTCCTGCTAAAACTCAAGGGACTAGCTCGGCACTGGTTGAACAGCCTGCCCGAAAACTTCATGTGCAGCTGGGAGGACTTGGAAGACGCCTTCCGCGACAACTTCCATGGCACATACGTCCGACCCCCGAATGCCTTCGACTTAAGTCACATATTCCAATAGCCCGGAGAGACAGCCATGAAATTCTGGACAAGGTTCTTAACTAAAAAGAACCAGATCGTCGACTGCCTGGATGCCGAAGCCCTAGCAGCCTTCAAGCACAGCATCCACGACGATTGGCTCGCCCGACACCTCGGCCAAGAAAAGCCAAAGTCCATGGCAGCCCTTACGGCACTTATGACACGCTTTTGTGCGAGCGAAGATAGTTGGCTAGCCTGTAGCAATCATAATGCAAGCAAACCTGGCACCTCCGAAGCCAAGAATAGCAACGGCAAGCCTAGACGCAACAGTGACATAAGCGTCGAAACAACAGTGACAATACTGACGACACGTCGGTCAACGCCGGATTCAGTGGCTCCAAGTCCGGTCAGCGGAAGAAGCCATATAAAAGGAACAATCCGGGCTCTTCCAGCTTGGACCACATACTCGATCGTCCATGTTAGATCCACGGCACCCCTGATAAACCAGCCAATCATACCCACCAGAGTTGTTGGGTCTTTAAACAGGCCGGCAAGTTAAATGCCAAAGACAACAAGAAGGGGTCGCAAAGCAAGAATGAAGACGAGGAGCCACGTCCGCCGAACACAGGGGGACAGAAGAAGTCCCCCCAGGTTAAAACGGTGAGCATGATATATGCTACTCATATACCTAAGAGGGAGCGCAAGCGTGCGCTCAGGGACATCTATGCGATAGAGCCAATCGCCCCAAAATTCAACCCATGGTCGTCCTGCCCAATCACCTTCGATCGCAGGGACCATTCGACTAGTACATGTCACAGCGGTTCAGCCGCACTGGTCCTTGACCCAATTATTGATGGATTCCACCTCACGCGAGTCCTCATGGATGGTGGCATCAGCCTCATCCTGCTCTATCAGGATACAGTCCGCAAAATGGGCATCAATCCATCAAGGATCAAGCCCACAAAAACTACCTTTAAAGGAGTAATACCAGGTGTAGAGGCCCGCTGCACGGGTTCAATCACATTGGAAGTTGTCTTCGGATCCCCGAACAACTTCCAAAGCGAAAAATTGATCTTCGACATCGTCCCCTTCCGTAGTGGCTATCACACACTACTTGGACGAACTGCATTTGCTCGATTCAACGCGGTGCCACACTATGCTTATCTCAAACTTAAGATGCTCGGACCATGCGGTGTCATAACAGTCAATGGAAACACAGAGTGCTCCCTCCGTACTGAGGAGCACACCGTGACCCTAGCAGCAGAAGTACAGAGCGTCCTTATCAAGTAGAACCTTAAGTCGGTGGCCAAGCTCTCGGACATTGTCAAACGAGTCCGGACTACTCTGCAGCAGGATAGTCCAGCTCATCAGGAGCTCGACTAGCAATTCGGCCTCCGTCTCAGTCCCAACCAAATGGCAGCGTACGTACCGCGCATACACAACTACGCACTCAAAATACCATGGGCATAGACGGAGGCGTAACTTGATTGTGGTCCATTATACGGCTCCCACACATACTTTTTCCTTTTCCTTTTTACTACTTTTAGTATTTTCTTTCGCAGGCCCTTCCCGACAGCCTGATCATCGGTCCTTTCGAAGGATAGATATACCAAGGAGGCAAGCAGTACTGACGTGTGGGGGAATCTCTAGATGTTCTTTTTGAGGATCATTCTACCCGTGTTCAGGACCCGCACGCAGCTCCCCCTTGGTCTGGGCATGTTAAATAGCCAGGTCGCTTATCGCACTATTTGTACAAATACGCTTTGACGTATTAATCAAATTATAATGGAAACAGTTTGCAGCCCAACCTACGTGGCCCTAGCTTACTACTTCATTTTATTTCGCTATTCTTATCGATTGCACCCGTACACTTTGGTACACTTTAATTCGCCAGGGGCTTCATTATGGTCCATACTACGGCAACAAAGTCCAAACACTTTTTATAGTACAGTTCGGCACCCTGAATTTTAGCATTATATGCACCGGCTCCGAATCATGTCTTTGGTCAATAGTTGGGTTGCCCGGCTCCTCTGCTTGCTACCTTACGTTCCATCCTATCATCTAGGGTAGTAAAGCTGTCAGGACCCCGATTCTTAGTCACACCGATCTAGCATGTAACACATCATATCACTTTGCGGCCTCACACACGGTATTCCCACAGGTGCCACCTTACCTGGCCCGGGACCATTTGCGCCTTTCGGCTCACGTATATGATAGTGTCGCTAGCATCCATATGACAGAGAACCCGGGCCGACATGACTAGTCGTGAACCAAAAGTGGCACTAACTTACGGGGAAAGGCATACATGACCCAGTCTCGAACGTGTCGGTCATCAACATGTGAATCTGGGCTGTAGCAACTGGGCTAACAGGACTCCGGGAACCCGGGCTGTAGCAGGCTAGTAGGAATCCGAAAATCACCGCGTGACATTTCCCCTAAGGGACAGACACAGGAACGAAGTGGATCACATGCCGACCAGTCTAAGTGTTCTGGAGCAATAGTAACTGGGCTAGCAGGACTCTGGTAAATTGGGCTGTAGCAGACTACCATGGCTCAGTGGAAGCACTAGACTATATTTCCCCATAAGAGAGGCTACCAAGGATAAACAACTAGGTTGTCGGATCCCACACATACCAAGCATTTCAATCATACACACAATATGCCCGATATGTGTAAATACAACATGGCATCACCACAAAACTCTACAACTCAAAGTATTTATTCATTAGGCTCCGAGGAGCGAGATATTACAAACATGGGTCTCATGACCCAACATTTAGAGCATACAAGTCAAAGCACATGTGGAAGCTTAACATGTCTGAGTACAGACATCTACAAATGAAAAAGGCTGAGAAGCCTGACTATCTATCAGATCCTGCCAAGGGCACAAGATCGTAGCTGAGGTATCAAGCTAAACATCAAAGTCCACACGGAACTACTAGCGAGAATGAAGTCTCTCTGTAAAAACATAAATTAAGAAAATGTGAGTACAAATGTACCCAACAAGACTTACATCAGAACTATCTACATATGCATAGGTATCAACAAAGTGGTGGTGGAGTTTAACTGCAGCAAGCCAGGTTTGACTCAGTGGCTAACCTGAACTACGACTGCAAGCAACTCTTTTGAGGTGGCACACACGAGTCCACATATTCACCATATCAATACACCACTATGGATCCGCTCCTGTCTCCCTACGAGAATGCCATCCATAGCACTCACGCTTATCTTGCGCATTTTAGAGTATCCACTTTCACTTGTGTATGAACTATATAGGCAACCCAAAAGTCCTTTACCGCGGACACGGCTATTCGAATAGATGATGTTAACCCTGCAGGGGTGTACTTCTTCACACACGCTCTCGCCACTTACCACCATGTACACATCGTGTATCTCAGCAACCTTCAAGCGGAAGCCTGGCGAGGGAGTCGACCACGACCTGACTAACCACACAAGTCTCTAGTCCAGTTTTATCGCCTATTCGGGTTCCATCTGCAAGGAGATCCGACCGGGGTGTCGCTCACGGCCCCAAACGATGTGTGCAGGGTTCCCAAGCCCACCTCGACGGATGTATCTACGCTTGGTACACCATGCCACGGTGCCTAGTCTGTCCCAAGCCCACCTGTACTGGGTGCCACTTGGTAGACTACTAACACTACCTACAAACACCAAAAACTAGTTGCAACTCCTAGATAGAGACCATGTTGATTAATAAGTCGAGAGGGGCACTTAAGCATTCCAATGTGTGGTAGTAACTATTCATGGATCACAAACACAGAACTCGGTTCCTGAGGACGGCTGCAATGAGACAACCCACCATGTACTCCTACATGGCCTCTCACCGCTACCTTTACCAAATCATGTTCACACACTTAGCTCTCAACAGTAGGACATGTTCACCACATACCAATTCATCCCGATGAATCAGACCTGACTCAACTCTAAGCAGTAGCAGGCATGACAACAAGCATGAATGAGTAGGCACATCAAGGCTCAAATAACTCCTACTCATGCTAGTGGGTTTCATCTATTTACTGTGGCAATGACAAGTCATGCAGAGGAAAGGGGTTCAACTACCGCAGCATGTAGCAGTTGAATCGCTGTTTTCCTAATGCAGTAAAAGAGAGCAGTAGCGAGAGAGTGGGATTGTATCGGAATGAACAAGGGGGTTTCACTTGCCTGGCACTTCTGAAGATAGTATAGCTCTTCATCGGTGTCATCGAACTCATTGTCGGAACATACGTCTACTGAGGGGGAACAACCACCGACTAGCAAACAAGGAACACAATCAATACAATGCACACTCACATGAATGACATGTCATATTAAGGTACTGAATTCACCTAATGCAATATCTAGCCAATTTAATTGAAGTGGAACTCAAACAAGATCAGATTCCAACTCCAAATGTTATTTCATAAATTGCCCTAATCATCATTTGTCCTATTCAGTGAGGTTAACTTATTCAAACATTCATGACCATGGCATAAACAGATTCTTCATATTTTTCTGATCATTTTTCATATATAAATTATTTCATTCTGAGCTATAATTTATTTTCTATGATTTTTAGAAGTTTATAACATTTTCTGAAATAAATAAACCATTTAAGATTTATTTAAATTCCAGAAAGAATTACTGCATCAGCATGATGTCACTGTGATGTCAGTGGTCAACAGGGCCGGTCCAGGTCAAACCTGACCAGTGGGGCCCGCGTGTCAGTAGCTAGCTAAACTAACCTAGTTTAATTAGCACTAACCTAGGTTAAACTAATTAGGTTTAAACTTAAACTAGATTAATTAGCCGGGCGGGGCCCGCATGTCAGTGTGAGAGAGGGGTCAAACCCCTGGGCAGACGGGGTCAACCCCTGCCGGTCAAAGCAGTCAACCCGCCGGCGAGGCAGGACGCGGCGGAGCGCGTCGGGATCCACCTACAAGGGCTCTTTTGGTGCACAGGGAGCAGCTACGGGAAGAGGGTGGAGTGGCGCATCCAACGGTGGTGGTGGCGGAGGCTGGGGTGGCCGGGAGCAGCGCCGACGATGAGGTTTGCGGCGGCCGGAGCTCGGGTGGGTGTGGAGTTGGCGCTGCGACTTGCAAACGAGCCGGCTATCGCGCTAGTTTTGCTCTACGGGACGTTGCGAGTGCAACAGATGCACGCACGGGACCAAAAGGTCACCGGGGCTTCGCCGGCGACGAGCCCGTGTGGCGGCGGCTACGGTAAACAAGGGGGCGATGGCTACGGCGACCAAAAGAAATTGGGGTTAAGGGAGAAATCACCGGGGGCTCACCACGGTCACGAAGAAATGCTCTGCATGCTCGGGGAAGGCCGGACAGCGATGAATTTGACGGCGGCGATCGTCGGGGCAGAGGTTGATGACGACGGCGATGGCGACGTTCTAGGGCCTCCGGCGTCGTACATCTCGGTGGAGAGGACGAGGACGTCGAGGCGTAGCTCTCGGGCATGTCAGAAGGGCGAGGAGGAGGCGGTGGTCGCAACAACGACGAGCAGTGGCGACGGTTGCGCTCGGGCGCGAGAGGGAGAGAGAGTAGAGGAGGGGAGAAGCACGGGAGAGAGTGAGAGAGGTCCAGGATGGTGCGTAGCCGCACTAGGGAAGGCCAGGGCAAAGCGGCAAGCAAGAGGTGGTCGCGCGTGTGCCGGCGCGCGGCGAGCACATGACCTCCTGCCCACTGGCAAGAGGTGGGAGACGACTGGCAGAAGGCCTGGTGGGCTGGGCCACCAACTGGGCCGCCGGTAAGGCCTAGGTGAGGTTTCTCTCCTCTCTGTCTTTTCCTATTTCTGTTTTGTTTTCTATTTTCTGCAATTGGTTTTGATTTAGCAAAAATGCCAAACCACTTTGTAAAATGCTCAAAAATATTTGTGGCACTTGGGAAATTATTTCCCAGAGCCCTCAAATGCTTTCAAGATTATTTGGACATTTAAAAATATTTATATAATTTAATTGTCCATATTCAAATACTTATGAATTAACTCCAAAATCCAGAAATGTCCTAGAGATGTGTGCATCATTTTTGGGAGAAGTTTTCACCCAATCCAAAAATGATGAACTTTTCTAAAGGCCATTTTGGGTAGATGGAAAAGATTTAATTTGACCCTAGTTGTATTTCAGTTGCTGCTAGGGTTTATCAGTCCCCATTTCAAGTTTAATTAAAACTTAGACGTGATGCAACACAAGATGCTAGCACTAAGCATTACCAGAACTAGGGATGGGACAACTCACCCCCACTAAACAAGAATCTCATCCCAAGATTCAAGACGTGAGGTAAGAAGACAGAGGGGACACAATCTGATACTATCTTCATGACCCAATGCTTCATGTTGATCTTGACTTCTTTGCTTTCGAGATCTTCATCCAGCACAACGATGACAGAAAGCGACTCTATAAGAATCGATCTTCTCGAGGATCGAACAACTGGCGATCAACTCACGAAATGAGACATAACAATATCTCTCGAGTTGAGACGCAAAACACACATCAGGAGCAATGGAAGCAAGCGGATGACAAGGGTTCAATTTGGTAGGCAACAATCCCACACTGGAGTAGGATGGTGCATGGTTTCAAGATAGCGATGAAATAATTGCCATGATTCCATGACGGGACACCTTAGAGAAGGTGTCTCATAGAGTTATTCCTTTAAGTGGCAAAAAGAATTACTTTTGATACATAGATCATTGAAACTCTCTATACCAGCCTAAGGCAAATCATAATCGATGGGTTGAAAGAGCTCGAAGGGATGGCATACTCATACTAGAATGGATGATGTGGACTACCTTGTTGAAGATAACGCAATGGATGATTTTTTTCTTATCACCGGAAATGGATGGGACACATGGAAGGACCACTTTTGAAGATAATCCCGATAAGTAATTACTGAGAAGGGCAGTCTAGGGTAGGATGGCACAATGGCGGTGCAAGCTGGGAACAAAAATGCAAATGCTAGGAATGATTCTGGTAACGGGGGAAAAGCTCAGCAGTGGAGAGTGAATCCACTGTTTGAATGCTTATAGTATAATCGAGGAAATTGAGAGCACAAGAATCCCTAGGGAACAACTTCTAGATTAAGTCGCACGAAATCCTCATGGAGAAGACGGACAAATTGCTCATTCAAGATACTACAATGATAGATCATTTTTGGGAGAACTTTTCACCCATTCCAAAATTGATGAACTTTTCTAAAGGCCATTTTGGGTAGATGGAAAAGATTTAATTTGACCCTAGTTGTATTTTAGTTGCTGCTAGGGTTTATAAGTCCCCATTTCAAGTTTAATTAAAACTTAGACATGATGCAACACAAGATGCTAGCAGTAAGCATTACCAGAACTAGGGATGTGACAAAAGGGAGAACTACTACGATTGTGTTTCTGGTTTATCCGAGCAAACACCTCAGTAGAGAAAGTCGAAAACTGACTATCATGATACGGCGAGAGCTGGTCAGCTATTCGGAGGTTAAAAAACTTTTGCGATTTTTTCTGCATTATGCGACGAATCGGCCTCTACCCGATCAGGTGTCTACAACACCCTAGTCCGATTGCCTGGTTCGTTGTGCTAAACACCTCCTTCAAGGACCAAACTCTTGGATCAAGAGTGTTTAGATTCCATCCCGAACACCCCCGTACTACCTACGTGGGGGCT
Source organism: Triticum aestivum (assembly GCF_018294505.1). NCBI lineage: Eukaryota > Viridiplantae > Streptophyta > Magnoliopsida > Poales > Poaceae > Triticum > Triticum aestivum. The sequence goes on from NC_057794.1 coordinate 95,792,761, forward strand.
GAAGCCGACAACTGGCCAACTCTCAGATTTAACAAAACGGCCGCACAGGAGGTAAAATTTACAAACAAGAAACATTATATTACATAACGGCTCTGTTTCATAATACAGGAAGGGATAACATGAATGACTTCACTCAAAGATAACGTCTTTTGAACACTGGCCCTCTACAATGTTGGATCCCTTTAGGACATCATCAAAATGCCGCTCGGGCGTGCGGTGCTCCTTGCCCGCGGGTGGTCCCTCGGTCACGAGCTTGACGACGTCCATCTTCGCCCACTACACCTTGACACGGGCGAAGGCCATCTGCGCACCTTCAATGCAGACCGACCGCTTGATGGCATCAAGCCGAGGGCAGGCATCGACCAGCCACTTCACAAGCCTGAAGTAGCTGTTGGGTATGGATTCGGCAGGCCATAGACGGATTATCAAATCTTTCATGGCCAGTTCGGCCACCCTATGCAGTTCAATTAGATGTTAGCTGATAGCTAAAGGGCACCGGATGCTCTTGCACAAGGTAGTGCAACCAGAACAGCTTCTCCGTTGAGCTCCCCTCTTTGGCTCGGAAGAACTCCGCAGCATCGGCAACACTATGCGGCAGATCCGCAAACGCCCCTGGAGAACTCCAAATCCGGGTCAGTAAGAGGAACCTTTTCCTCACATACTTGCTCTGCAAAATAAAGACCTTACCCGTCATGATTTTTCTGGCCTCCTAGATTTCTTGGAGGGCACCCTGGGCTTTAAACCAGGCATCGTGTGCGCTTTGGCGGGCCTTGGCAAGTTTGGACTCTTGGTCCGCAATATTGCGCTCCAAGGACTCATATTTCTTCACGACGTCCTGGAGCTCCTGCTGGACCTCAGCAACCCTGGCCTCATGTATTTTGTGAGCAGCTTGTTCTTTTGCCGCTCTCTCCTGGGCTTCGGCCAGCGCCTTCTTGAGGGTCTCCACCTCGGTCGCCGCTCCTACAAAATATCATGCCACTATGGTCAGCACAAATCATTCATCCTTTCTAAATCTACACAAGGTCATTTCATACCTTGATGGTCCTCCAGCTGTTTTTCATGTGGCCTAGCTCTTCCTCGGTCTGCTCCAGACCCTGCTTCAGTTCGAAGACCTCAGCAGCATGAGGGGTCGCAGCCAGCAAAGACGCCTGCTTATTCACATAGACACGTATGGTTAATCTCCTGCAAAAATTAGTTGATCCTCTGTCTGGCTTTTCTTTTCGAACACCGGATAGTGTCTCAGGGGCTACTGTCTATACTATGACATTCCTTTTGCATAAATTGTGTTTTCATACCTCAAAGCCTGTTAGAAGGCTTGTGCAGGCTTCGGTCAGTCTGCTCTTTGAAGACTGGATCCTCTCAACCACCGTACCCATGAGGGTACGGTGTTCCTCAATAATGGAAGCGCTTCGCAGCGCTTCCAGTAGAATATCCGGTGCCTCTGGATGGACAGAGGTTACCAGTGGAATCGACGCACCTCCTTCTTTTGAAGGAGGCCGCTTGCCGGATTCCGGAGTTGTATAGGTCTTTGCGATTGTATTCGGCTGGGGGCCAGGTTGGATATAGCCCCCATCGCTGGTCTCCATGGGGATTTGCTCCCCCATGTGTCTGGCGGCTGAGGGTTCACCCTCTGGTGCCACCCTGATGGCCTCCTACATCTCTTCCTGGCCTGGGGTGATCCTTCGGGATAGCACCTCGGTGTCATCCATGGCCTTGGGAGAAGAGGCCACCGGAAGGGACCCACTGTCCCTCACCTTCGGATCCACCGAATTCCCCGAAGATGAGGATCGTTGGAGGTCGGAACGAGCCATACTGCAGCGCATAATTCAACATGTTAAAACCATGAATTAAGGGAGCTGGATATATGTGTGCGTCTTTGAGTACTTATGATTCGACCAGGGGCTAATCCCTGGGACGCCACTCGGAGCTGCTATCAATGTCCCACACGGAGTTGTCCGCGGGGGAGACCTTCCCCTTCTTGGACGCCTCTACCTCCGATGCATGGAGGCCGGCCTTTTCTTCCTCCTCCCTCCGGGGGAGAGTTGCTTTCCTCCTCCTCCTCGTTGTCCTCAATGTGGGAGGAGTGGGTCTCGGCATCTTCGGACGTCACGTCGAAAGTGCCCTTACGGCGGAGACCGCTCCTGGTCTCCTTGGCCTTCTTCTTGGCCTTCTTCTCCGGCGCTTGGTAGGGCGCCGGAACCAGCATCTTCGTCAGAAGAGGGGTTGCTAGGTTTTCGGGCAGCGGAGCTAGACACTAGATCCGCTCCGCCTTCTTTGTCCAGCCCTGAAAAAATAAATGGGGAAGCTTAGGCGTCTTCCTTGAGTATGCAAGTAAAGGATACACCTTGAACTATGAAAAACTTACCGAACTGGCGGGATGGGCCAGGTCATGCCCACGGTCCTTGGTCGACGCCGGCCACGTCTCGTTGGCCTTAAAGAGCACCTTCCAGATGTCTTCGTGTGTAGTGCTGAAGAACTATTGCAAGGTCTGGTGCTTGGCCGGATCGAACTCCCACAAATGGCATGTCCGGCTTTAGCACTGAAGGATCCGGCGAACAAGCATCACCTGCATCACATTGACAAGCTTGATGTTCTTGTCTACCATGATCCTGATGCGCGTCTGATACGCTGTTAGCTCGTCCGATGAAGACCAGTCCAGGCCCTTCTCTATCCAGGAGGTGAGCCGCATCAGGGTGCCGGACTGGAATTCGGGAGCCATGGCCTAGGTGGCGTCGCGAGGCTCTGTGATGTAGAACCATTGTTGTTGCCACCCTTTGACGGTCTCCACAAAGGTATCTTTGGGCCATGAGACGTTGGGCATCTTGCTCACCATGGCGCCTCCGCACTCTGCGTGTTGACCGCCCACCACCTTCGGCGTCACATTGAAGATCTTTAACCACAATCCGAAGTGGGGTGGGATGCAGAGGAAGGCCTCGCACACGACAATAAATGCCGAAATGTTGAGGAAGGAGTTGGGGGCCAGATCATGGAAATCTAGCCCGTAGTAGAACATGAGTCCACAGATGAATGGGTGGAGAGGGAATCCCAATCCATGGATGAAGTGGGTGATGAATACCACTCTTTCATGGGGCTCCAGGGTGGGGATGATCTGCCCCTTTGCTAGAAGCCGGTGGGCGATTTCCTTGGCCATGTACCCGGCCTCCCGGAGCTTGGTGATGTCCTTCTCCTTGACTGAGGAAACCATCCACTTGCCCTGCGCTCCAGATCCGGACATGGCTGGAGTGCTTTTTGGGGTGAAAAGGGTGGAAGCTTGGGCGCTGGATCTCGAGAATGGATGGGCAGAGAGAAAGAAGGCGTGGGTGAAAAGGTGAAATCCTTATCCATTTATAAAGGCTGTGAATATCAAGCGCCTCCCCACTCGCCTTAAAACTTGCCTATTCCCTAAGGGTTGTGCAGACAGCACGGTTGGATTGCCCACGCCCGCATTGATGAGAATCCCGCAATAAGGGGACACAATCTCTGCTTCGACAAGACGTGCCAATAAAACCGCATCTTGAAACATGGAGCGGGAGGCTAAAAACGGTTCGAAATAATGACCGGGCAGCAACATGATGTCATGCTACAAAAGTGGTCAGTGGATTGGACTCATAAAATATTATACTCTCTCTCTGTGTGTGTGTGTGTGTGTGGTACTCGTTTTGCAGAGCTGGACACGTTTTATGTGTTCGAAGGATGTTTTGGAGTATTCGGAGGAGGAACCCGCCTTGCAATACCGAAGACAATCTGCATGCCGGACACATTGTCATTGAAGCCTGGTTCAGGGGCTACTGAGGGAGTCCTAGATTAAGGGGTCCTCGGGCATCCGGACTATGTAACATGGGCCGGATGTGACGCCCCAAGACCGGAGCTTCAGACGCCTTCCATGTTTTCCGAGTTATCGTCATGTGATTTGTTTTGCTTGTTGCAATCATCATTGCATATTTTTGCTTTGCATCATGTCATCATGTATCATATCATTAATTCTTTTGCATCTCAACTAAATAAATCATATGGATCTTCGGTCCATTTAAATCGAGGGATATTCATAATGGTGATTTCTCTTTACAACATATCCTCCCAATATATTAGGGAGCTACAATAAATATTCCATTCATATGAAATCAACCCAAACAAACTTGCTTTTCTAATCTCTCTCGTTTTCTAATAGTCTAAGTCCTTGATCCTTCTCCAAATACTTAAATTCCAGTTGTGGAACTTTGTAATTTGTCAAAGTAGCTCCATGCTAGTTTCCAACTCAACTTGTATTTATTTGACCCTTCAAATAAATATTTTGCTTCTATCACCTTTCTGTAAATAGTAAAGGAAAATATGTTTTCCCTTCTTTTCTTTCAATCCAACCTGCTTTTTTTTTGAGCGACTAAAACCAAGCTTTATTCAGAGAATTCCACATGGTGTGGGATACAACGCTGATCATGGGATTGGCCTAGCCACATATGGCGCCCCGGTCCCAATGAAAAGGCATGCTTGGCTAAACTATGTGCCTCTACATTGACGGCACGAGACTCATAAGTAAAAGTAAAGCTAAGTAAAGAAGATAAGCTGTTTATCTCTGCTATGATTGCACCATTCACACCCTGATCCGAATTATTGATAGCATTCACGACTGCCTTAGCATCTGATGCCACTAGCACATTCCGGAGATTGAGATCTTGGGCTAGAGCTAGTGCTTCTCTGCATGCTATTGTCTCGACTATCGCCGGATCATCAACGCCAGCTATTCCGAGGGCTGAGCTTCCCAGAAATCCACCATTAGCATCACGGCACACTGCCGCTGCAACACCACCTATGCCCCTGCGACATGCAGCATCAACATGTACTTTCGCAACTTCCGACGGTGGAGCTTTTGGTCGTATCGTTTGTTGCACTGGGCCTGGTCCTCGAGTGGCGGTGCTTTTCCCTGGTTCTCGAACCAGTTCGAGATCTTGTATGAACCTGCAAATAAATGCGTGTGTACTTTGTGGACTCTGAAATATTCCCTCATGTATGGATTTGCGTCGCGATGACCAAATGGCCCATAGCGTGACCGCGCATGTAACAAATTGGTCATGTGTTAACAGCTCCATGAGTGTGAATAGCCATTGCTTGGCGCTTGGTTCCATGACACCAACCAGCCGCTGAGAGAGATCCTCATCTGCTAGAGCCCATATGCACCGTGACATAGTACACTGCAACAGCGAATGCCTCCACGAGTCGGGCTGACCACACATACCGCATGAGCTAGAATCCGTCATGTGTCGATGCTCGCGGACATCATTTGTAGGGATGGAATGTTTTGATAGTCTCCATAGGAACACTCGGATTTTCGCGGGCACTTGCACCTTCCAAAGTGTTTTCCATGCCCCCTCCTCCGGTGCCGTACTCGATGGTCCCGCTGTTGTTTCTAGCCATGCTTCCCTTCTTGCCTTAGTGCTTACCAGCATGCGGTATGCACTCCTCACCGTGAATAGCCCAGACCTCTCATGGTTCCAGCTCCAGAAATCTTCGATGTTTTTCGTGCACAATGGAATGCCGAGAATGCATTTTGCGTCCATTGGCAGGAACGTTGCCTGTACTAGCTGTTTGTCCCACGATGCTGACGTTTGATCAATTAGCTCAGCCACATATACTAACGGGCTTTGTTGTAGTTGGCCATACGGCCTCATCATCTCCTCTCTCGGGATCCAATTGTCCGTCCAAATTCTGGTAGATTGACCATTGCCTATGCGCCGAATTAGGCCTTGTTTCAGCACGTCCTTGCCTTCTGTTATAGCTCTCCATACCTGGCTTGGGTGAGATCCCAGCTCAGAGTTCAAAAACTGTTCTCCTGGATAGTATATGCTCTCAAGCAAACGTGCACATAAGCTGGCAGGTTGTTGTACGAGGCGCCACGCCTGCTTAGCGAGCATTGCCATGTTGAAAAGCTCAAAGTCCTTAAAGCCCAGGCCCCCCAGTCCTTTTGGCTTAGTCATCTCGTTCCAAGAGACCCAATGCGGTTTCCTTTTGCCATCCTTGCAACCCCACCAGAATTTCCGGATCAGTTTGTTTAGATGCTCACATAGTCCCCTTGGCAGCTTAAAACATGACATGGAATACACCGGAACCGCTTGGGCTACTGATTTAATCAGTACTTCCTTCCCTGCCGCCGACATAGAACTCTCAATCCAACCTTGCACTTTGCTCCATAGGCGGTCTTTGAGGTATTTGAATGCTCCATTCTTGCTGTTCCCAATATCAGATGGCATCCCGAGATATTTTTCATTCAAAGTTTCATTTGGTACATTTAGAGCAACCTTGATGTTATTTCGAGCACTATCTGGCACACCTTTGCTGAAAAGGATAGTTGATTTTGCATGATTGACTCTCTGACCAGATGCTCTGCAATAAGTGTCCAAGACTTGGTTTACCTCCTCCGCTCCCTCACTATTTGCCTTGAAAAACAGCAGGCTGTCATCAGCGAATAGGAGGTGGTTAATCTTAGGTGCTGTTGATGACACCTATAACCCCTCCATGTTGGATGACTGTCTTCTAGATTTTAACAGGCACGACAGGCCCTCTGCTGCTAACAAGAACAAGTAAGGTGACATCGGATCCCCTTGTCTTATGCCACGGGTTGGCTTAAACCCTTCAAGCCTCTTTCCATTAAAAAGCACTGAAAAATTAACTGTAGATACCATGTTCATGACAATGTTTACCCATCTGTTCGAGAATCCAAGTTTGAGCATGATTGCCTTTAGATATGGCCATTCAACCCTATCATATGCTTTCATCATATCTAACTTCAGTGCACAAGATTGGTGTTTCTTTGCTTTGTTCCTCTTCATGAAATGCAAACACTCGTATGCAATGATAATATTCTCAGTTATCATCCTCCCCGGCACAAAAGCGGACTGTTCCTCGGATATGATATCCGGTAAGATTAGTTTCAGACGATTTGATATCACTTTTGAAGCAATCTTATAAAAGACGTTGCACAAACTTATTGGGCGGAATTGAGACAGAACGGTAGGGTTTTTTACTTTCGGTATAAGGACCAAGATGGTCTCGTTAATGCTCTCCGCTGACTCTGTGCCATCAATTATCCGCAACACCATCCTGGTTATCTCTTCTCCACAAGTTTCCCAATGTCGCTGGAAAAAGTGTGCCGGGAATCCATCCGGTCCGGGCGCCTTGGTTGGAAACATTTGGAAAAGAGCTGTCTTGACTTCCTTGATATCATATGGGGCGTTTAAGGTAGCATTCATTTCATCCGTGACCTTCCTCGGCACCGTATCAAGCACTTGATCCATGTCTTGGACCCCTTCCGAAGTGTACAGGGTTTTGTAAAATTTCGTTGTCATCGCCTCCGTTTCCTTCGTATCATCAGTTAACTGGCCATCATTTCTCTGGAGAGCTTTTATCTTGTTTTTCCTGCGGCGGCGGCTAGCACGTAGGTGAAAAAAATAAGTGTTTTTGTCTCCATGTTTCAACCACTCAATTCTTGCTCTTTGCCTCCACAATATTTCTTCACGATGATAGAGCTCAACCAATCGATCCGTCACCTTGATTTCAGCTCCTGTCGGTCCAGATCTACCTGGGGATCCCCGCATCTCTTGTAGCTGATTCTGCAGCTGTTTTATCTGAGCTCGGACGTTACCAAAGTGTTGGCGGTCCCACTGCGAAAGGTCAGTCGCCAGAGCCTGGAGTTTGTCGCGCATGCCAGCGACAGAATCTGTCGGGCTTCGCGCCCATGCAGCCTGCACCACTCCCGCCAGGGCTGGATCCCTCTCCCAGCAGAGCTCGTACTTAAATGTACGCGGGTCCTGTCTGCATGCATGCACTCCACCCACGTCGAGGAATATGGGTATGTGATCAGAAGACGCTGCCTCTCTGTGCTCTGTGATCGCGTTAGGAAACGCCGTGCACCACGCCATGTTTGCGACACATCTATCTAGCCGAACCCTGGTGTGTGTTCCGCCTGCTACTTTCTTCTCAAAGGTCCAATTCCTTCCCTTGTATCCAATGTCGGTCAAGCCACAAGTGTCAAGTGCATCCCGAAAGGAGTCCATCTGGGCTTGGCTTCTGTTGCCAACTCCGTCATGCTCGCTCTGCAGAAGAACTTCATTGAAATCGCCCATGACCACCCACGGCTGGGTGTTGTCTCCCGTTATCCCCCGTAGCAGGTCCCATGTTTTGTATCGCTCGGTCACCTGCGCTTCTCCGTATATAAAAGTGATTCTCGTCGGGATATTAACTAGTTCCTCCACAGCAATGTCAATGTGATACTCCGAGTAGCCAATAACTTCAAGTTTTATTTCCTCGTTCCAAAATATTCCAAGTCCCCCACTTCGACCACAACTACTAACTGCAAAACTTTTATCATAGCCTAAAGTGCCTACCAAATTCTCCACCCTGGAGCCCTCTATCTGGGTTTCAACAATACAAACTATAGAGGGGGCAAGTTGCCTCGTGAGGTCACGAAGCTCACGAACTGTCGCGGGTTTGCCAGCCCCACGACAGTTCCAGCATAAAAGACTCATTGCGCCTGGCGCGACCCCTCATGGGGGCCCGCCAAACGCGCATCATTTTGTTTGCTAGAGGCCAGGCTCTTCACTGATCCTTTCTCTGTGGCTATGGTTGTTGACTTGTTTCTCTTCGGTTCCTGTTTGGTCGATGGGCTGGGTGGTATTTCTGGCGCCGGTAGAGGTAAAGGTGGGGTACCCTTTCCAACCTGCTAGGCCTCCTGGTTTTTTCTTTTCTTTCCTCCATAGAGATGGCCCAAGGCCCAGCCGACGCCCTCCCCCTAGGTGCAGCCCCCCTCTATACTGGGCCAGCCTCCAAGGCCCACTCCCTCCAGAACCCTAGCGAGCATCTCTCATCTCTCCCTCGTCTCCACCTCGTGCCGCCAGACTCTTTCTGCTTGATCCCCATCCCTCTCTCCCTCGTTCACTCGTCTCCCTCTCCTCCCGCTATCGCCGCCACCCACACGCACCAGGGAAGAGTCCCGCTCGGCCCCCCTTGTCCTCCTCCCGCAGGAGCCCTCGCCCCCATGCCTGGCCCGAGCGCCTCTCCTCTCCTGCACCTCGTCCCCGGCGCTGTCCAGCCGCACCACGCCCTCAAGTGCCTGGCCTCCCTCTGTTTCGTCCCTGCTACCAAGCCCTTCGCCGTCTGCCTGCCATGGGCCAGAGGAGCCGCGTCGCGCATCTCCGTCCTTGTCCCCGACCTTTGCTGCCCGGATCCCAGCGCCGGCGACCCCTCCAACCATGCAGGGCTCCTCTCCATGCATGCCTGCACCCCTGCATCACTCCCGAAGGCCACCCCGCGCGCGACCCCGACGCCCTGCTGCAGCAGCTCTTCCCGCACGTCGCCGTGCTCCTGTCCCGTTGTGTTCCAGCCCGAAGGAGTTGGCTGCGTCAACCTCTTGAACGCCTCCGACCCTCCGATCACCACCATGGCTTCGATGGCCTCCTCACAGCGCGCGTGTTGAGCTGCCCCTGCCTCGTTCGACCACCACCATCGCCTCCTTGCTGCTGTCCACCCGAGGCCCTTGTGTTGCTTCATGTTGTACCGTCAAGACCGCAAGTACGACTAACACACCGGAATGCCAAGTACTTGGTTACGCTGAGTCCCTCTCTTAACGTGTGTACGACTACCGTCTACGAAGAACCGTGTAACGAAACCGTCAAGTTTGACTATGACTCGTGTACGACCACGCGGGATTCCTCAGATGCCAAGCTCAACAATGCGTCAAGTTCCTCGCGGTGACCCCGAACATCTACGGAAACTCGTGCAGCTATGAACGTGAACGACTACCGTCGACCCCAAGTTACTCGGATTCATCAAGTTCCTCTTCGAAATGTGTACCACTACCGTCGAGGACCGATAGTACCACTACTTCTACTGCCGTCGCCATTGAACATCTACTTTCACTACCATCGCGAGAACGTCTACTTCCTTCGACGGACTTGATCTGCTCCGAAAATGCACGCTTCAAAGGTATAACCGCCGGAACGATGCCCGTGGACCGCATGCATGTGATGTGTTGTATGAGTTGCACCCTATGTTTACACCGTGTCCGAGTTGTCACTTGCTCGGTCGTCCTTGTTTGCCGCTAACCCGTGGGAACCCGGTAACCGGGAGCGCCCCACCGTTCATCACATGACCCGCTCCCGTCATACTCTCTTTTGCATCGGCATCTCAATCAAGTTACCGGAACCCGGAATGTTGCCGTGGCATCATTTTCAGATTCATCGCCGTGGCATCCTTTCTTTCCACCATGGTGACAAATGCTTATTAATGCTCATGTCAACATTTTCATAAAATTGCATAAAACTTGCACATGTCATCCACGTCATGACAACAACATTTAATATGTTTAAAATTGTTGTTTGCTTTAAATTGCTAAATGCATATGGGGATTTTCCGGAATTGTTTTTTGATGTTTCTGGCCTCATTTAAAATGTCTAACTGTGTATTTTGCTTATGCTTCACCTCTTGCCATGCTTAACAACATTTAAAATTGTTGGGTACATAAACGAGATCGAACTAAATAACTTGAATGTGGTGTTTCGTCAATATGCAACACGTTGCATATTGAGCTCCACTTAATTTTTAGTGTTGTTTGTGCACTTTGCCATGCCATGCCTCATTAAACCGGACATGCATCATACGTGTTTGCGCATCATGCCTTGATTATGTGATGGTTGTTTACTATGTTGTTTGCTTCTTTCCGGGTTGCTTCTCTCGTTAGCTTCGGTTCCGTTCCGGAGTTGTGAGGATTCGTTCGACATCGTCCGTTTGTCTTCTTCATGGACTCGTTCTTCTTTCTTGCGGGATCTCAGGCAAGATGACCATACCCTCGAAATCACTTCTATCTTTGCTTGCTAGTTGTCTGCTCTATTGCTATGTTGCGCTACCAACCACTTGTTATATCATGCCTCCCATTTTGCCATGTCAAACCTCTAACCCACCTTTCCTAGAAAACCGTTGTTTGGCTAAGTTACCGCTTTGCTTGGCCCCTCTTATAGCGTTGCTAGTTGCAGGTGAAGCTGAAGTTTGTTCCATGTTGGAACATGGATATGTTGGGATATCACAACATCTATTATCTTAATTAATGCATCTATATACTTGGTAAAGGGTGGAAGGCTCGGCCTTATGCCTGGTGTTTTGTTCCACTCTTGCCGCCCTAGTTTCCTTCATACCGGTGTTATGTTCCTTGATTTTGCGTTCCTTACGCGATTGTGTGTTATGGGAACCCCTAGACAGCTCGCTTTGAATAAAACTCCTCCAGCAAGGCCCAACCTTGGTTTTACCATTTGCCTCACCACCACCTATACTTTTCCCTTGGGAGTCGTGCTCTCGAGGGTCATCTTTATTTAACCCCCCCCCCCTCGGGCCAGTCCTTCTCTAAGTGTTGGTCTGAACCGAGTAGACTATGGGGCCACCTCGGGGAAACTTGAGGTTTGGTTTTACTCGTAGGATGTCTCATCCGGTGTTGCCCTGAGAACGAGATATGTGCAGCTCTATCGGGATTGTCGGCACATCGGGCGGTCTTGTTGGTCTTGTTTTACCATTGTCGAAAAGTCATGTAACCGGGATTCCGAGACTGATCGGGTCTTCCCAGGAGAAGGAATATCCTTCGTTGACCATGAGAGCTTGTGATGGGCTAAGTTGGGACACCCCTGCAGGGTATAAACTTTCAAGAGCCGTGCCCGCGGTTATGTGGCAGATGGGAATTTGTTAATGTCCGGTTGTAGAGAACTTTACACTTGACTTAATTAAAATTCATCAACCGCGTGTGTAGCCATGATGGTCTCTTTCCGGCGGAGTCCGGGAAGTGAACATGGTTCTTGTGTTATGCTTGAACGTAAGTAGTTTCAGGATCACTTCTTGATCACTTCTAGCTTCTCGACCATTGCGTTGCTTCTCTTCTAGCTCTTATTTGCATATGTTAGCCACCATATATGTTTAGTGCTTGCTGCAGCTCCACCTCATTACCCTATCCTACCCATAAGCTTAAATAGTCTTGATCTCGCGGGTGTGAGATTGCTGAGTCCTCGTGACTCACAAATACTTCCAAATAGTTGCAGGTGCTGATGATACCAGTGCAGGTGACGCAACCGAGCTCAAGTGGGAGCTCGATGAAGATCTTGATCGTTGTTTTGTGTCTTTTTCGGTTGATCAGTAGTGGAGCCCAGTTGGGGCGATCGGGGATCTAGCATTTGGGGTTGACTTCCTTTTATTTTCGTTCTGTAGTCGGACCTTGTTTGTAATTTGGATGATGTATGTTTAACTTGTATTTGTGTGAAGTGGCGATTGTAAGCCAACTCTTTATCCCTTTCTTATTCAGTACATGGGATTTTGTGAAGATTACCCCTCTTGCGACAAACCTACCATGCGGCTATGCCTCTAAGTCGTGCCCCGACACGTGGGAGATATAGCCGCATCGTGGGTGTTACACCGGACTAATGGGCTATGAAGATACAAGACAAAAGACTTCCTCCCGTGTTCGGATGGGACTCTCCTTTGCGTGGATGGCAAGCTTGGCATTCAAATATGTAGATTCCTTCCTTTGTAAACCGACTTTGTATAACCCTAGGCCCCTCCGATGTCTATATAAGCCAGTGGGTTTAGTCCGTAGAGACAATCACAATCATACAGGCTAGACTTCTAGGGTTTAGCCACAATGATCTCGTGGTAGATCAACTCTTGTAATCCTCATAATCATCAAGATCAATCAAGCAAGACGTAGGGTATCACCTCCATCAAGAGGGCCCGAACCTGGATAAACATCATGTCCCCTGTCTCATGTTACCATCGACCCTAGACGCACAGTTCGGGACCCCCTACCCGAGATCCGTCGGTTTTTACACCGATAGACTACTCACTACTATTCCCCTTGCTAGCAAGTTACCCGCACATACCAACACACCCCCAATATACGACGACATGATGGGGTTGGACGACTATGGAATCGAGGTTGCCGGTGCAATGGTCGGCTTGGTGGTCAATGGCCATGCTGTCGCCTTTCCCGGCGGCGGCAAGAGGAGGCAAGAAATGTGGTTAGCCAAACCAAAAGGATAGAGTAGAGAAAAATACAAAACTATAATAATCATGCATAGTAAAGTTCATAAAAGACTCAATTATTTTCAATTAATATTCCAATCATAAACCCACAATTGATCGCATCCCAACAAACACACCGTGAAAGAAGATTACATCAGATTGATCTCCGAGGAGAACATTGTATTGAAGATCAAAGAGAGAGAAGAGCCACCTAGTTAATCACTATGGAGCCGTAGGTCTATGGTGAACTACCCACACATCATGGAAAGGCAACAAGGTTAACGTAGAAGCCCTTCGTGGTCGATTCCTCCTCCGGCATAGTATCAGAAAAGTCCTCTAGATGGGATCGCAGAAGAACAAAGGTGGCGGAAAATTTGTTTCGGGTGGCTCTCTGTTGGTTTTGTGATTTATGGGAATTTATAAGTTTGTAATTAGGTCAAATGGAGCTGTGTGGGTCCAACAAGCTCAAGTTGTGAACCGCCTAGGGCGCGCCATGTGAGCTTGTGGCTCTCTCGTAGATCTTTTGGCCTCCTCCCGAAGCTTCTAGGGTCCCTTCTGGTCCAGAAAAAACACCTTCAAGTTTTCATCATGTTTTGACTTTGTTTGGTATTGATTTTCTGAAAAACAAAAAACATGCAGAAAACAAGAACCGACATTGGGTACCGAGTTAATACGTTAGTTCCCAAAATGATATAAAATTGCATATAAAGTATCTAAAATTGATAATATAATAGCATGAAACAATAAAAAATTATAGATACGTTGGAGACGTATCAACATCCTCAAGCTTAATTCCTGCTCGTCCTTGAGTAGGTAAATGATAACAATAGTATTTTTTATGTTGAATGCTACCTAGCATGTTTATCATGTAATCTCTTTTACGGTGTAAATACAGAGAAACAATGAAGTAATTGATATCAACATAATAATAACCATGAATACAAGAACATAAGTTATACGTCTCCAGCGTATCTATAATTTTTTATTTTTCCATGCCATTATATTATCATTCTTGGATGTTTTACAATCATTTTATAGCAACTTTATATCATTTTTTGGGACTAACGTATTGACATAATGCCCAGTGCCAATTGCTTCCTTTTGCTTTTTTTTACTTTGCATAATATCAGTACCAAACGGAGTTCAAATGCAGCGAAACATTTTGGAGATTTTTTGGACCAGAAGACACCTTGGGGCCAAGAAAGAACCAAAGGGGATCCCCGTGGGGACCACAAGACACCTGGGCACGCCAAGAGGCCCAAACGCGCCCAGGTGGGTTGTGGGCCCCACGGAGCTCTCCTGCACTGCCTCTTCGCCCTATAAATTCCCTAATATTCCAGAAACCCTACGGGAGTCGACGAAACAGAATTCTAGCCGCCGCAAGTTCCAGAACCACGAGATCCAATCTAACACCATCACAGAGGGGTTCATCATCCTCATTGGTGCATCTCCAATGATGCATGAGTAGTCCACCATAGACCTACGAGTCCGTAGATAGTATCTAGATGGCTTCCTCTCTCTCTTTTGATTCTCAATACAATGGTCTTTTGGAGATCTATTTGATGTAATGACTTTTTGCGGTGTGTTTGTTGGGATCCGATGAAGTTCGAGTTTATGATCAGATTTTTATCCATGAATACTATTTGATTCTTCTTTGATCTCTTATATGCATGATTATTTATATCCTCATATTTCTTCTTCGAATCATTTGTTTAGTTAGGCCAACTAGATCAATTTTTCTTGCCATGGGAAGAGGAGCTTTCTGATGGGTTCGATCTTGCGGTGTTCTTTCCCAGGGACAGAAGGGGCAGCAAGACACACATGTATCGTTGCTATTAAGGATAACAAGATGGGATATATTCCTACATGATTAGATCTTTTCTACATCATGTCATCGTTCTTATTGCATTACTCAGTTCCTCCATGAACTTAACACACTAGATGCATGATAGATAGCGGTCGATGTGTGGAGTGATAGTAGTAGATGCAGGCAGGAGTCGGTCTACTAAACTTGGACGTGATGCCTATATATTGATCATTGCCTTGGATATCATCATAATTCTTTGATCTTCTATCAATTGCCCAACAGTAATTTGTTTACCCACCCTGTGCTATTTCTCGAGACAAGCCACTAGTGAAATCTATGGCCCGCGGGTCTATTCCTTTATCATATTTGCTTTCCAATCTATTATTTTCCACTTTTATTTTTACATCTATATTTCCAAAAACCCAAAAATACCTTGCTGCACTTTTTATTATTTATTTTATTTTGTATTTTATCGAGATCTATTTATCCAATCTACCACAAAACACTTTATCTTTTTACCGAGGAGGGCTTGAAAACCCCTCTTACGCGCCAGGTTGCAAGTATTTGTTCTTTGTGTGCAGGTACCATTTACATAGACTTGCTTGGTACTCCTACTAGATTGATACTTGGTTTCATAACTGAGGGAAATACCTACCGTAGCTGTGTTGCATCATCCCTTCCTCTTTGGGGAAATACCAACACAGTTTCAAGCGACATCAAAAGGAATTTCTTATGCCATTATCGGGGAGGATCAAGTCACATCTACCAGGTTCCCAATCACAAATCTAATCCCCTTGCAATTTACATTATTTTCCACTAGTCATCAACCCGTGCAGCTGCACGGGCTAGCACTTTTAATATTAAATTTGTCAAAGTTGTTGCAAATTAGAAATGTTGTACAGTGATACAAAAAGGTTGTTATGGATTATTATTATATTTGTGGACAACATTGATTACAAATTCAACTCCATGATGTATATGTTTCTAAAGGGTATAAGATTAACTTCCCTATTGTAGCATATATCTTGCTTTCTATCACCTACTCAAAAAACATACATCTTCCTATTTGCCAGAGAAGCAAGTACAATTTGATCTTAAAACACTTTCTTGATTAGATTTTATATGTACATGACATTTAAGATAAATTCCTTCCTTGGGAACTATGGGTTAGCAGAGAATTAACTATACTCTCATGCCTTAATAGCCATAGACTATTCAGATTAAATGTTGTTTTGTTAACCAATAAATTATTACAGATTAATTTTTATTATTAACATGGCCGGGAACTGTGTAATAGATAATTCGTATTTTAATTTTCCATACCAAAATATGCTTAAGAAATTTCTTTTATGATTTTTTGTAAAAAAATTATACTTAGTATCCATATTACGCAAAATATAAAATATCCCATATATAATCACGTGTTTATATTACATTTTTATGTCGAATGATACATCCAGATTTTGTTTTGTTAATGTAGTCATTAGGTGTTATTTTGAAGATATTTTAATAGCTAAAAATTTATTTTACTTATGAGGCAACCGGTGGTGTTCAGGAGGAGCTCGTTCAGCCAGTCAGTACACGCCATAAATTTGTGACATGAGCCGCTCCATCTAAAAAGACTTATCCTGGTAGGGCAAATGTACTCTTCCCCATCCTGTCCAACTAATTAGTGAAGCAGATCAGCCTTCCTTGTAGAAGAACGGCATGCTACTTTGTTTAGATCGTTTATTAGGAGCAGAAAGTAAAGTAGTACAAATTTTGATTGTATTTAAATTTGACAACATACTTGTGAAGATGCGGGATATATCAACACGATTAGGAGAGCCTATGGCAGGTAATGATGGAGAGGAACATGAACAGGAGAGCTGAGGACACTTGAGTCGAAAGAGAAAAATCACCGCTACCTGCCATAGGCAGGAGAAGGAGGATTGGAAGGGAGGAGGAGGCAGCGTCCATGTCTAGGAGTCCACCTAGATTTTAATTGGTAGAATATTTTATTCATGGACGCTGCTTTCTTTTGGAGGCAATCAGCAGCATCGTGAAGTCCCCCCCCCCCTTTAAATTGGATTGGACCCTTTATGGTTGGAGGCCTGCCTTTTTTTTGAGGAATCGGATGGATGTTTTTCTTTCTTTTGTTTCACTAATAACGTTGAACGTGTCACATGGCTTCTTTATGGGACATCGAGACCATCTATGTTATGTATGTTTTCCTTATATCCTGAATGTAGATTCTACAATCCTACGGTGTAATTAATGTTAATGACATGGATTAATTAGAGGACTTGAAAGGTGCCTCCAATTAGTAAATATAAGATTTTTCTCTCATTTTCATCTCCCCCACATCACAAAAATTTGTCATTTTATTCGCTCTCTTTTTCGTTCACCGTTTTTGTCAAATCTATCTTTTTGTTTACATTCCTGTTTGCGTAGTTATGATGTCTCAAGAAAATACCAAATTGTGTTATTTTTCCAATACCAGTAATAATGATTTTATTAGCATTCCGATTGCTCCTCCCGCCACTAATGCGGAATCTTGTGATAATAATGCTGCTTTCTTGAATCTTGTGAGGAAAGATCAATTTTCCGGTACTCCTAATGAGGATGCCACGTCCCATCTAAACACATTCGTAGAATTGTGTGACATGCAAAAGAAAAAAGATGTGGACAATGATATTGCGAACTTGAAATTGTTTCCTTTCTCTTTGCGGGATCATGCAAAAATTTAATTTTCTTCTTTGCCTCGCAATAGTACTGATTCTTGGGATAAGTGCAAAGACGCTTTTATTACTAAGTATTTTCCGCTCGCGAAAATCAATTCCCTTAGACCTCAAATCATGAATTTTAAGCAACATGAGCATGAACTTGTTGCAAATCTTGGGAAAGAAAGAAATTGATGCAAAGAAATTGTCATACTCATGGTTTAAATCTTTGGATGATCATACAAAAAATTTATGTGGGGTTGAATTTTGTTTCTAGAAATCTTTTAGATTTCGCCGCAGGTGGTACTTTTATGAAGATTACTTTGGGTGAAGCTACTAAATTGCTTGATAATATTATGGCAAATTGTTCACAATGGCATGCCGAAAGAGCACCTACTAGTAAAATGGTTAATTCGGTTGAAAAATTAGTACTTTGAGTGAAAAAGTTGATGCTCTTATGAAATTGGTTGCTAGTAAAAGTGCTCCATTGATCTTAATGATTTGCGTTCTCTACTGATTTCTTTCATGAAAATGATGAAGATCTTAAAACAATTGGTGTTTCTTCTGTTGATTCCTTGTTTAGTAAGATTAAAATTGATGATAAAGGGACTGAAGAAGAGTCAACTTTAGTTAGAAGGCGTCCTAATGATTCGGAGGGTGAAAATCTTGATGAAAAAATTGCTAAAAGTGGGTTTGGAGAGGTCAAAACTTTAACTAGTGATGTGCCCACTCTTTTGGATTACAAAGATTTTAATTATGATAATTTCTCTTTGATTGAATATATTTCTTTGTTGCAATCCATGATAAATTTACCTCATGCCTATGAACAAAATAAAGCTTTTATTAAACATATCGTAGATGCCATGATTAAAGCTTTAGAAGAAAATTTGTATTAGAGATCTCAATTCCAAGAAATTTATATGATGAGTGGGAACCTACCATTAAAGTCAAGATTAAAAATTATGAGTGTTTTTCTTTATGTGATTTGGGTGCTAGTGTTTCCATTATTCTGAAATCTTTATGTGATGTGCTTGGTCTTACCGATATTGAAGAATGTTCTCTTAATTTGCACCTAGCGGATTCTACTATTAAAAAGGTTTGGGAAGAATTGACGATGTTCTTATTCTTGCAAATAGGAATTATATGCCCATAGATTTTATTGTTCTTGATATTGACTGCAATCCGTCTTGCCCTATCATACTTGGTAGACCGTTCTTACGCACTATAGGTGCCGTGATTGATATGAAAGAAGGGGATATTAAATTTCAATTTCCACTAAGAAAGGGTATGGAACACTTACCTAGAACAAGAATTAATCCACCATATGAATCAATCAGGAGGGCATCCTATGGGGCAAAAACCAAAGATGACAATACTTGGATCTATGCGTTATGCCTAGCTAGGAGCATAAAAAGATAGCACTTGTTGGGAGGCAACCCAATGAATTAGGGCTGGATTAATGAGTTGCTCGACTCTTTAAGCTCATGCTCGTTAAGGCTTGGCTCTTTAAGCTCGTTAAGATTAACAAGCAGAAAACCCTATTTGGCTCGGTTCATTTGAAGCTCGTTAAGCTCGTGAGCGCTCGTTAACAGATTATAATGTTTTACATTCTATATGATGAGTGTGTAGGTGTTGTTTTTAAGATGAAATATGATGACCACACAAATAAGTGCACTAGTTTGTTGCCTTCTATGTCGATTAGATTGAATAGATGGGATGAGGTGCTACAAAAATTTTGTCACGTAAAATGAAAACATGTATTATGTTGTTACTAATGAGCCTAACGAGCTACTCGTGAAACTCGTTAGCTCGTTCGTTAAGCTTAGCGAGCCAAAATCAATGATTGGTTGTGTTCATTACGAAGCGAGCTACTAGCTTAACGAGCCGAGCTATCGAGCGTTTATTAAGCTCACGAGCTACAAGCTTTTGGTCTAGACCTACAATGAATAAAATTTATTTTTGCCTTTTTCTTTCTGTTCTTGAGTGTTTTCACAATTATGTTACTATTATGATTGTGTTTTATGTTATAATTAATGTTTGGGCTAACACTGGTACAATGACGTGCTATACAAACGGTTTTTAACCCCTTTCCCCGACGACATTTGGAACCGTCGCCAAGTGAGTGTGGGCGATAGGGGGGTCCTTCCCACATGACCCAGAAACCATTGGGGATAGGCCCTCCTGGGACACCAAATGAGCTCGTGTGTGATCAGGCGAGGCATCGAAACCCAATCATTTCCGTAGGTATGTACATCGCACACTATGAATCCCAGAAAATCATTTCCGTAGGTATGTACATCCCACATGGTGAATCCCAGAAAATTATTTCCGTAGGTATGTACATCCCACATGATGAATCCTAGAAAAACATTTCTGTAGGTATGTATATTACACATAGTTCTTTGTGTGGAAACGTTTGTGCAAGGTGGCCTAACAAAAATAGTTCGCTGCCAGAAACCATGTGTGATTGTTAGTTGATCGAACACACCTACTTTATAGAAACCATGTGGGTTGTTTGAGTTCATCGCCCACGGTGTTGTTTGAGTAACCATCTACAATAGAAAACCCCAATAAGCAGGGTAATTAGCCTATTATAGATAATCCATGCACTAATCAAACTGATATTTCTTATAAAACACGCCAGATATTTCATATCCGTATAAAAGCAACCAGGATTTCATAATCAAATTACATCAGATAGCTTCGGCACTCAGTTACGCCATTACACAACAGCACTAAGTTTCACACGCAGCATCAAAAACCTTTGGAAAGTAGCATCATACACGGTAAATAGACAGATGAATCTCATCTGGGAAATTGCAGGAGCCGAAGGCAAATATTGGGCCTTCAGTGATGTTGAATGTCCTTGCAACTTTACGCCAGTGGGTATGGATAATTGCCCACCCAACCTTTGTCCTCTTCAGCAAGACTTCAATATTGTATCATGGGTGTTGAATGAATACCTTCCTCACCTCTTGACCATGTAGGTGGTTTGAGAGGTAATCATCGGTGAACTGCTTTGAAAAGTACTGAAAACAAAGCTATGCATAAAACGCTGTTGTAAATTTTGAAATGGCGCAAGGGGTAAAAATAAGGTAAAAGAGTTGGTACCATCCTATAGTTGACTGATGTCTTCTTCATTGTGCAAACAAAGATCTTGCTCTTATTCGTCGCAAGTTTCTTCATCCTAACAATCTTTCTGAGTTTCTTGACTTGACTGATATTCATGGACATCTCATTTTCCCATATGCAAAATGGGACGAATAGTGGGTCTAAGCCTCTAATAGAAGGACCTACATGTGCAAGACCAAATTGTAAGAAACCTAAATATTAGAATGATTCCTGCAACTGCACAATAATGTGCTATTAGCCAAATGACCCTGCTTGAACAAACCTCGATGGTAAACCGCAGTGTCTCTCTTTGTTTCCCTGCAACAAACATAAGGAAGATCTTGATCAGGTTAACTGAGAGTTGCCATACTATCAGTATAATATGTATTGAGTACAGCCAAATTCGATTGGTGTCACATGCATAACAATACAAAATTGTACCCACGGCAAATGAAAATCAAATTGCAGAACCAAACCAAACAGTTAAATGGACACAGACCAAATGAACCAAAATAGTTAACTGAGCATGATATTGAAGAATAGAAACAAGTACTGGAAGATAAGACATTTAACAAAACAAAGAATGCTTGAGAACAGTACTACAAAATGTAGCAATTGTTGAACCAAAGAGTTAGCTGAACATTACATTTCAGAGGACCAAACTATTAACTAAACATCAGATTGCATATTAACATTATAGAGGACAAATCACTAGAAGGCACTGGTGGTGGCCTCGAGAAAACAACATGAACTGTATTTTAAAGTAGACAACCACGTGGTGGTGTCGACGGTGGCCTCGAAGACGAGGTGCTCCTCCAAGATCTGGCGGTCGACACGCATGGCAGCCATAGCGAGCTCGTGCTCGCGTGCGGCCACATGCTACTGAGCTCCACGTTATACTGCATGCAAAATGGCTGTGGGCGGTGCTTAATTGGAGGAGGGGGCAGTGATTTTAGTGGAAGGTGTCGCGCTATCGGTCGGGGCATGTGGGATGGGAAAGGAGGAGGATGGTGTGGGTGGGGTGTGGATTACCTGACCATATCGACGAGGCCGCGCAACAAGAAGAAGGGTCGGCGGCGAGGAGGCCGCGCAGCAAGAAGAAGGGTCGCCGGCGAGGAGGCGACACTGCAAGAAGAAGGGTCGCCGGCGAGGAGGCGGCGCTGCAAGAAGAAGGGTAGCCGGCAAGGAGGCGGCGCTACAAGAAGAAGGGTCGCCGGTGAGGAGGTTGAGCTGCCAGTAAGCAGCAGTGAAGGTTTGAACTTGGAAAGCTAGGATGAACAGTGGAAATGTGGCTTTTGGTAGGAGGGAGGGGCGGGGAGATAGATATTTCCACGGTGGCAAAAAAATTTCGCTCGGTGCTGCGAGAAACTGGCGCGCAAGTGTGGTTCAAGCGGGGGCGGTGGACTGTAGACGACGAAGCTTCCTGCGTAATCCAGACAAGACGGTGAGCCAAGATATTTTATATCACATCCCACACGATTCTTTCTAGTAAACTGTTTGTGGTATACCTGATTTTTTCATTATGTTTTGAAAGACAAAATGGTGTTGCGGAGGGAAAGGATGGTGTTTCAATTGCTAGAACATTTATGTACAGTGAACATGCAACTAGTACATGACTGTCGTGTTTAAATTTGGAATTATTCTGGGTTCGTCTGGCATTTTTATGCATTAATTGAGTTTCTGGGCATTTAATGTGCATAATTCAAATTTGAACTACAAGCACATACTCCAATGCACCAAAGTTTGTTGAAAAATCACATGTGTCTTGGGTGAATTTATAGGTCCCATGCAAGAAATGGGAATGAAATTCAAACATCTAGGCGTCGTGGCTCAGCCGGAAAGATTGAGAAACTTGGTTTTTTAATTCCTGTAAATCCAAAACACGCCGAAAATCATGAAACTTGGCATGGTGTCATGACATGGCACCAACATGCTGCGGTAATTTTTTGGCCGAATTGGGACAAGCTTTGGTGTAAGCTTCTTGCAAACCGGATCTTCCCTCAAGAAGGCTCGTGGTTCCAAGAGGGAATGTGTCACCTCCGTCTGCGAAACGACATATGTACACTGCCTTCTCCCGCCTTAATTTTTTTACACAGGAAGATTAGACCAAATAGAAGTATCGTGCTAAATTTTGGAACAATTCCGGGTTCGTTTGGCCTTTTTTATACACTAATTGAGTTTCTACGCATTTAATGTGCATAATTCAAATTTGAACTACAAGCACAGGCTCCAGTGCACCAATGTTGTTTGAAAAATCACATGTGTGTCCTTGGGTAAATTTCTAGGTCCCATGCAAGAAATGGGAAAGAAATTCAAACATCTGGGAGTGGTGGCACGGACAGAAAGATTGAGAAACTTGGTTTTTTAATTCCTGTAAATCCAAAACACGCCTGAAAATCATGAAACTTGGCATGGTGTCATGACATGGCACCAACATGCAATGATAATTTTTCTGTCCGGTTTGCGAAGGCACACACATTAACAATCAATAAAGTCATTTTGGAACAAGTGTTGTCGTTACAAATCGGAAACACAAGTATTATTGAAACCGTGGGCGTTCTACTTACAAATTATGTTCCGCCACGCGTCCCTTTTTTTATTGGCTAGGAGGTGTTGTGCGGAGTAGCTATTTGAGTACACGAGGCATGCGATCAGACCCCTGCGCGTGCTCATCGGGAGGAGAGCCCTTTGACCGCTACCCGCCGTGCACCTCCCTCCCAACGTCTCCATTAATGGCGCCCGAGCCCCTGTTCTATGGCGTGGCTATATGTCTCACTGGACTGAGATTTAAGAGAGAAAAATGAAAATTTGAAAAGAAAGTTTTGCACAGATCTTGATGTAAGATCTGACGGACCTATATACCATCGACTATGACTTATAGCAAGCATGATGAATATAAGGACGATGATAGTGGATAATAATTGTCTTACATATTTAGGCACATAATTAAAAAAAGCCACATGCGGCAACGCCCGCAATACACAAGGGCAAAAGAAGAGGGAAGACAACTATCTGGCTCGTTGATCTCTACTTTCTTGATATGTTGCTGCAGGCCGCGGGATATAGTCTTCGCGACGAGCGGCGATGAGCTCTTTCTTGTCCTGAAGATGCTGCTTGAGAGCATCCATGGATTCCTCCACCAGCCTTCTGTGCTTGATGCGCAGCATGGCATTCTCGTCCATAAGTTTCTCGACGAAGATTTCGGTCCTCTTCAACAAGGCAGTGGTCTCGTCCTGCTGCTCCGCACTTCTGATGATCTTCGCCCTTAGCAGGTCACGCCCGGGCCGGAGCTTCGCATTGCTCTCATTTAGTTGATGGATGACGCTGGCAAAAGAGGCTTTCATGTCGTCCTTCAACCTCGCCCAGCCGGAGATTTGATCCATCTGGCTATGGACGATCGCATGCATGTGCCTGTAAGAGTCCTCGCCTACCCGCGAGACATTTTCCCAGGCTGATGCGGTGCGGGAGGACATCTCTACTGCATTCATGGCGCGGCGGGAGATCTCTTCCCCTTTCGCAGTGTGGCCGGACCAGTCTGCCGCATCGATGAAGCGCCGGGACATGCGTGCTGCTTCGGCAGCGCGGTGGGACCTTTGTGCTACTATGGCCACGCGGTGGGACATGCCGGCTGCGTTCGCAGTGAGGCGAGACATCTCTCATTCTTTTGCTTCCATGCTCGCATCTCCCTAGTGGCAATCTCTCGACCCAGAACTCAGTCTGGCCATGGCAGATGCAAGGGAACGATGATGAATGGCTTGTTTGTTTTTGTGGATGAGGAGTTGAGGAGGAATGTCTAGTCATCTTGGAGTAGTAGTAGTATTTCTAACCGAGTAGTAATACACTCCTAAGTGGGAAACTGTTTAGGTTTTGATCGGTGTGAACAGGTTTGCAATTTAGAATGCGACGGGATGCATACTCAAAATTTACTGACGGTTATAAGTGTGGCACTATTCTTGGAAGGTGTACGTGGCATTTGCACCATAGGGTGCACCGCAATAGGCAATGTCAGCACACGTCTTGTTCCAACAACCGTGCGCGCTTGTTATTACCATCGCGCATGCTTCTTTTAATTAGAATGTGTGTGCCCGTCTAGCGCAAACAGTTGATCTATCTAATTGTTTCAGTTTGTTGTGGCTAATCGCAAACAGTTCATCCATGTGAAGTGTATGCCATCAATCGCAGACACTTTGATCTGGCTGACCCGTTTCTGTTCTGTTGCCTAATCGCAAACAGTTAATCCTCTGAAGTGTATGCCCTCAATCACACACACCTTGATCTGGCTGACTGTTTCTTTTGTGTTGCCTAATCACAAACAGTTCATCCGAGTGAACCGTATGATGTATATCGCACACGCCTTCATCAGGCTGCCCGTTTCTTTTGTTCCGCCTCATCGCAAACAGTTCATTGGACTGAACTGTATACCCTACATCGCACACGCAACTAAAATCTGAACCGTGTTTGATGGCTCCGCCATCGCAAATATTTTGCACCTTTTTTGACGGTTCTTTTACACAACCGTTTGCGATTATTGCATCGCACACAGTTTCCTCGAAGGGTCTCTGATCGTAGTGTCGCGTTAGCAGCATCCTATAGTAGTATAAGTAAAGCATTTGGGATTATGTTGGGTGATACTTGATTTGATCTTGTTGAAAAATAGAAACTTTTGTTCCCAGTAGTAGAATTGTTTAAATTTACAGAAGCGTGATAAAATTCTGATTTTTTACACAAGATTGATATAGAAATTGCCTACGCTGTACTGATTTTCTAGGATTTTTGGAGTTGCAGAAGTATACAAAGTTTCCAGATTACTATAGACTGATCTGTTTTTCACAGATTCTATTTTCTTTGTGTTGTGTGCTTATTTCAATGAATCTATGGATTGTATCGGGGGTATAAGCCATGCTAAAGTCAGAATATAGTAGGAATAATGCAAAAATAAAATATGAATGGTTTTCAACAGTACTTAGTGGTGATTTGCTATATTATACTAACGGATCTCACAGAGGTTTTGTTAAGTTCTGTGTGATTGAAGTTTTGAAGTTTTGGGTGATATCACGACGGATGAAGGAATAAGGAGTGAAAAGAGCCTAAGCTTGGGGATGCCCATGGCACCCCAAGTTAATATTTAAGGATAACCAAGCAACCAAGCTTGGGGATTCCCCACAAGGCATCCCCTCTTTCTTCTAACAACCATCGGTAATTTTACTTGGAGCTATATTTTTATTCGTCACATATCATGAGTTTTGCTTGGAGCGTCTTGTATTATATTAGTCTTTGCTTGTTTTTCTTCTTAGTTTGTCTCATCTATCCTTGCTGGACACACCTATTTGAGAGAGCCAAATTATTCTATGGTTTATTAGAATTGCTCTATGTGCTTCACTTAAATTGTTTTGAGCTATCGAATTGCTCTAGTGCTTCACTTATATCTTTTTGAGCACGGAATTACTCTCATGCTACACTTAGATTTATTTGAGAGTTAGTAATTTTCTTTAAGAAATTCTCTCATGCATAAATTATATTATTTTGAGAGATGAAAATCTTTATGCTCATGTTCTTCACTTAAATTTGTTTGAGCCTATCAAAAGCAGTTGCAACATATGAAATTAGTCCCGAAGTGATAGATATTCAAGAGGGATATAATAAAAACTTCCATGAAGATCATTGGACAAAATAAACTTGATTCTTTGTAATAGTTTTGAGATATGATGATAGTGATATGTGAATCTTGTTGATGAGTAATTATGCTTTAGTAAGAATATTGGTGTTAAGGTTTGTGATTCCCTATGTAAGCACAAAAGCCAATAGTTATGCAATGAAATTATATCCTACTTGTGGTGCATTATTCGGTGTTAGTTATGCTTAATGCTCGCTTATGGGAATTTTCGTTTCTTGGTTGGTTGCTTCTCAATCTATTTGCTTGCCTTCATTTGTACTAAGTAGAGATACTACTGGTGCATCCAAAATCCTTAAACCCAGTTTTGCCATATGAGTCCTCCGTACCTACCTATATGTGGTATTTCCATGCCATTCTAAGTAAATTTGTATGTGCCATCTCTAATTTTCAAAATTAACTTCCTTTTTGTGTGCCCGTACCGCTCATGAAGCGGCAGGGGGTGGCCAATATTTTCCATGCTAGATGTGTTATTCTCAAGATGAGTGTTTATTCACTTGTTATTGCACGAGAGTACGACGGTAATAGGGATGCCATAGTCCCGAAATGAAAAAGAAAATTACTTTATGTTGTCAAATAATAAATTCCTTGGAAATTGTTGGTATGGACGGTACCCGTGGATACGACTAGCTGATACGTCTCCAACGTATCTATAATTTGTGATTATTCCATCCTATTATGTTATCTATTTTGGATTTTTTATATGCATTAATATGCTACTTTATGTTATTTTTGGGACTAACTTATTAACCCAGAGCCCAGTGCCAATTTCTGTTTTTTCCTTATTTTTGACTTTTACAGAAAAGGAATATCAAACGGAGTCCAAACGGAATAAAACTTTACGATGATTTTTCTTGGACCAGAAGACACATACGTGACTTGGAGAGAGGGCCAGAAGAGTCCCGAGGAGGTCACAAGCCTCTAGGGCCCGCCCCAAGGGGCACCCCCCTAGCTTGTGGGCCCGTCGGGAGTCCTCCAACCCTAGTTCCACCTCTATATATTCTCAAATATCCTCCCAACATCAAAAGCATCCAAAAAAATACTTTTCCATCGCCACAAGCCTCTGTTCCCGTGAGATCCCATCTTGGGGCCTTTTCCGGCACCCTGCCGTAGGGGGATTCAATCACGGAGGGCCTCTACGTCAACCTTGCTGCCCTTTCGATGAAGCATGAGTAGTTTACGACCGACCTAAGGGTCCATATCTAGTAGCTATATGGCTTCTTCTCTCTCTTTGATTTTCAATACAATGTTCTCCTTGATGTTCTTAGAGTTTTATCCGATGTAATATTATTTTTTGGTGTGTTTGTTGAGATCTGATGAATTGTCGATTTATGATCAAATTATCTCTGAATATTATTTGAGTCTTCTCTGAACTCTTTTATGCATGATAAAGATATTTTTGTATTTCTCTTCGAACTATCGGTTTGGTTTGGCCAACTAGATTGGTTTTTCTTGCAATGGGAAAGGTGCTTAGTTTTGGGTTCAATCTTCCGTATCCTCACCCAATGATAGAAGGGGTTGACGATGGCATGCACCTAGGGTAGGGTCATAGGCCTGACCTAGACACCCTACCCAAGGTCACTTCTCTAGGCCCAAAGGCATTCAAAGCACAAAAGAAGAAACCGACTGAGTTCACCAAGGAGTGCAATCCACTCGACCTTCAACCTCACTCGGATACCCCAATTCCATTCGACCAAGACGAAGTCACTCGACGATACAAGAAATCACTCGGAGTATGGAAGACCTAACGTCACTCAGGATGACAACGGTCAGGCGTTCACTCTATGGTCTTGAAGGTCATTTATAGCTCTTTATAGGTGGCGTTACCAATAACGCCCTGCCTTAATGTACATTGAACCCTGTGTAGCGTGGGATGGTTGGGGTCCCGGCGCACTCTATATAAGCCTCCCCCTCCACTGGCACAAGGGTTCGCACCCTCTGTAACTTCACGCATAATCAAGTCGACCAAACCTCCGGGCACCGAGACGTAGGGTTGTTACTTCCTCGGAGAAGGGCCTGAACTCGTAAATCTTGCGTGCACAATCTCACCATAGCTAGGATCTTGCCTCCTCATACATATCCCCTACTCTTACTGTCAGACTTAGTACAACGACAGTTTGTGCCCACCTTGGGGCAGGTGTCTTAGCGACTTCCGGTGAGGTTGCAATTTTCCCAATCTCCATCATCATGGTTTCCGGTGGCGGTTTGGTTGAGGACCGCAAGATCCGTCTCGGCGCGCTCGTTTTCATTGCCGACGACTTCGTCTGGCTCCAGGAGGCCCCCCTTGACGTCGAGGCGCTCCCCGTCCGTGGGGCAACGCACTTTCGCGCATGCGTCCACGACGTCCTTCTGCGGCAGCCGTCGACTCAGTATCGGTCGGCTCCCTCAGCATCTTCGCTCCCTGATGTTCTTCATCGCAAGCGATCTGGTCGATCGTGGCTTCAGCGCTGGGTAAAGCATGCGGTGGCTCATCAGTCGACCACCCCTCAACTCACGTCAATCGAGCCCGACAAATCTCTCTACGGGCTGTTTGACGTATCGACTGGCTCCGTTGAGACCCTGTCCAAGTGTGACAGCAGCGACCCTGCGGCGGAAGTCCTGATGGTTGACAGGCCGCGCAGCCCGCCTAGTTACTGTCGCAGTGGCAGCAGCGATGGTGGCGGCGATCCGTCGCGTGTTAACGAGGAATATCGTCCTGATGCCCTCACTTCGCAAAAGAGGGAGGAACTACACCGTCGCAATGTCGAGGCGCTCCACACTCCCATTGTCGGAGAAACCTCTAAGGCTCGGGCCTTGGAGTCCGTGTGCCTGGCAACTTTGGCTGAGCGCGCACGACTGGAGAACCTTCAGCATTCACTCGACGAGCACGCTCAACGACAGATCCCGGAATCCAGTCGATGATTGCGACAATTGTTCCGCTTGAACCTCAGGTATACCGCACTCCGATTCAGAATCTTACTGCTGTAGCCCGTATAGCAGAGTCGATCCAGCCATCCCAATCGGAGGCTGGAAGAGGGTTGACGCAGATCCGAGCGCTGCTCCGGGCAGCAGGAGAGCAGAACATAGCAGTTTCCCAGTCGCGCAACATGATCCATAGCAGGTCTGTGGTAGCAGATACTGTCCATTCGGCTCACAGCCCAAGATCGCCTCTGTGGCATGAGGGCTGAGGACACCGTCAAGAGAAGTACTTGGGTTAGAACCACGAGCAATATGATCATCAGCTCAACCGTGAAGACCGTCGTCGAGTGCTTACGTCCCCTCCGAGGGGAGGATCGTATGCACACCGACAGTATGATGATAGTCGTCCGTTTGGTGATGAGCGAAGACTTGTAGTCGACCCCAGAGAACCCAGATTTGATGCAAGGTTAATTTTGGTACAAGGTATGGTCGACCGGAATAGAGCCCACAGAGAAGGACAAGACAGAGATCGTCCGACACGCAGTCGAGTGCATGTTTCCGGGCCTAAGTGTTTCAGCAGAGCCATGAGGGCCGCAGAAATCCCTCCCAACTTCAGTTTCGCGACTGGGGTGAGTAAGTTCACCAGTGAGTCGAAGCCCAATACTTGTCTAGAGGACTACTGAGTGGCGGTACAGATTGGCAGTGGTAATGATGATGTGGCCATGAAACACCTCCCCTTGATGTTGGAAGGTTCAGCTAGAGCATGGTTGAATTAGTTGGCTCCTGGCAGTATATTCAGTTGGGAAGAGTTGGCCCGAGTGTTTGTTAGGACATTTGAGGGCACTTGCAAGCAGCCTGCAGGGTTGACAGAATTACAACATTGTGTTCAGAAACCGAATGAAACTCTAATGGATTATATCCAAAGATGGACCACTTTGCATCATACAATGGAGAATGTGTCACAACACCAGGCAGTTTGCACATTCAAGAAGGGCATTCAGTATAGAGAGCTTAACCTGAAATTCGGTCGGACAAGAGATATGACCCTGGCCCGGATGATGGAAATAGCCAATCTGTACGCTAATGGCGCGGAAGAAGACCGACTCCACAATGGCAACAACAAACCAGTCACGCAGGACACCGGAGGAGGGAATTCCAGTTGGAAGAAGAAGCGCAAAGCCGAACCAGGTGTTCCTGGTGAAGCCGCAGTTGTGACCCAAGGAAAATTCAAAGGAAAGCCTAAGGGGCCATGGATCCCTAAGAAGGTG
Source organism: Triticum aestivum (assembly GCF_018294505.1). Taxonomy (NCBI): domain Eukaryota; kingdom Viridiplantae; phylum Streptophyta; class Magnoliopsida; order Poales; family Poaceae; genus Triticum; species Triticum aestivum. The sequence continues at coordinate 95,823,259 of NC_057794.1, forward strand.
AAAGATCAAGCAGGAAATTATGTGCTAGATTTGCCATGTCATATACACACTAAAACGGATGAAGAGGGAAACCTGATTTACCCCAAGCATACCACTCGATAGTGTCGACTCCTGATTCGGAGCTTCCGAGAGGGTCAGCCCAGTGAAAAAGAAAAGGATTCTGATAAGGATGAGGACAAAGAGGGGTACAATGGTTACCCTAACGTCAATGCCACTTTGGTGATTTTTGTTGACCTAGAAAGTAAAAGTCGACTGAAAGTCATCAATAGAGAAGTGAACATGGTCGCTCCAGCGACAACACCATATCTGAAGTGGTCCAAGACTCCTATCACATTCGACCAGTCAGATCACCCAGCGCACGTTGCTATCCCCGGGAGGCAGGCGTTGGTGGTCAACCCAGTCGTTGGAGGCACCCGATTGACCAAGGTTTTTATGGATGGTGGCAGTGGTCTGAACATTTTGTATGCTGAGACCCTCCGAGGGATGGACATTCTGATGTCCAAACTCTCTGAAAGCAACATGCATTTCCACGGAGTCATTTCGGGGAAGAACGCTGATTCACTTGGCCAAATTACCTTGGATGTGGTTTTTGGTGATTCCAAGAATTACCGCAAGGAAAAGTTGACGTTTGAGGTCGTAGACTTTCACAGTGCCTATCATGCTATTTTGGGCAGGACTCCGAATGCTTGTTTCATGGCTCGACCATGTTACGTGTACCTCCAATTGAAGATGCTTGGTCCCAAAGGTGTGATTACAGTCACTGGTAATCGGCAGAGGGCAGAAGAGTGCCTCCAGAAAGGTTCAAAATTGCCGATGAACAGATGGCAGTAGTAGAAATGGAAGAGTACAAGAAGATCACCGACTCAGTGGTTTGTTGCGAGCTAAGAAGCCTACTTCAGAGTTTGCATTTCAGTCATACGGTGAAACAAAACCTATACACATTCATCCGACTGACCCCAATGCTGCTCCGACCCATATTTCAACAACACTCAACAACAAATAGGAAGAAGCGCTCATCCAGTTCCTCCATGAGAACTGGGACATCTTCGCATGGAAACCATCTAACATGCCAGGTGTACCTAGGGGATTGGCTAAGCACCATTTGTGAGCCGACCCGAAAGTAAAACCAGTCAAGGAGTATCTCCGTCAGTCCGCCATGGAGAAAAGGAAGGCCATTAGCGAGGAAGTGGCTCGGCTTCTGGCAGCTGAGTTTATTCAAGAAATATACCACTCCGAGTGGCTCACCAATGTCGTTATGGTCCCCAAGAAAGATGATTCACTTCGCATGTGCATCGACTTCAAACACATCAATCGGGCATGCCTGAAAGATCATTTCCCTCTCCCCCGAAACGACCAGATTGTCAACTCTACTACGAGGTGTGAGCGTTTCTCCTTTTTGGATGCGTATTCTGGGTACCATCAGATCCGACTGTATGGACCCGACAAAATAAAGACCGACTTCATCACCCCATTCGGGTGTTTTTGCTATGTTACCATGCCTTTTGGTCTCAAAAATACTGGTGCCACATTCGTGCGCATGATTCAGAAGTGCTTGCTCACTCAAATCAGTTGGAATGTGGAAGCATACATGGATGACATCGTGATCAAGTCACGCAAAGGTTCCGACCTGCTGACCGACCTTGCTGAAACCTTTGCTAATTTGAGGAGATATGATATCAAGCTTAATCCATCGAAATGCACATTCGGAGTCCCAGGTGGAAAGTTACTTAGTTTCCTCATTTCTGAATGAGGGATCGACACAAACCCAGAGAAAGTTGGCGCAATCCTCCGAATGAAATGCCCTGTGCGTGTGCATGACGTTCAGAAGCTTACTGGTTGTTTGGCCGCCCTGAGTCGATTCATTTCTCATCTTGGTGAAAAGGCATTACCTCTTACCAATTGATGAAGAAGTCTGACAAGTTCGAGAGGACTCCTGAAGCTGAAGCAGCGTTTGTAGAGCTCAAAGCCCTGTTTTCCACCTAGCCAGTGCTTGCTTCCCCAGTCAGCAAAGAGCCTCTACTACTGTATATAGCAGCCACTAGATAGGTTGTCAGCACAGTACTCACGGTCGAGCGGGAAGAAGAAGGCAAAGCCTACAAGGTTCAACGGCCAGTGTATTATATTTCTGTAGTCTTAACTCCGTCCAAGCAGAGATACCCGCATTATCAGAAGCTTGCTTATGGAATCTACTTGACTGCAAATAAAGTTGCACACTAATTTTTAGATCACTCAGTTTCAGTCGTCAGCGGCGCTCCACTATCAGAAATTCTGAACAATAGAGATGTAACTGGTCGAGTGGCAAAGTGGGCGATTGAACTCCTTCCGTTGGATATCAAGTTTGAGGCAAAGAAAGCAATCAAGTCCCAAGCAATTGTAGATTTCCTCACCGAGTGGATTGAACAACAGCAACCGACTCAGATTCACTCAGAACATTGGACTATGTTCTTTGATGGGTCCAAAATGTGGAACGGTTCTGGTGCTGGAGTTGTCCTGGTATCTCCACGAGGCAATAAACTCAATTATGTTCTCCAGATTCACTTTGATTCCTCCAACAATGAAGTTGAGTATGAGACACTTCTGTATGGGTTGCGTATGGCCATTTCACTCGGTGTCCGTCGCCTAATGGTTTACGGTGACTCAGATTTAGTGGTCAAACAAGTGATGAAGGTGTGGGACATCAGGAGCCCAGCTATTACCGACTATTGCGATGCAGTAAGAAAGTTGGAAAAGAAGTTTGAAGGGTTAGAGCTCCAGCACATACCCCGGTTCAAGAATCAAGCAGCTGATGACCTAGCGAAGATAGGTTCCAGGTGGGAGCCCATTCCCAACAATGTGTTCTTGGAACATCTCCATTCCCCATCAGTTCAAGTGGATCCTTTCACAGAAGATCCCCCGCAACCAAAGAGTTCTACCGATCCGACTGAAATCAAAGTCCCGGTCATAGTCGACTTGATCATGGAAGTGTTGGTCATCAAACCCGATTGGACAGTACCGTATATTGCATATTTTCTTAGGAAGGAGCTTCCAGAGGATGAAGATGAGGCCCGTCTGATTGTTCGTCGATCCAAGGTCTTTACCGTGATAGGTGGACAACTCTACAGAGAGAGTGTTACTGGGGTTGCTCAGCAATGCATCACGCTAGAAGAAGGTCGAATGATTCTCCATGATATCCACTCGGGGACCTGTGGTCACAATGCGTCTTCTCGGACGATCGTAGCCAAAGCATACCGAGCGGGATTCTTTTGGCCACGAGAAAATGAGATGGCAAAAGATATAGTCGACAAGTGCGAGGGCTTTCAGTTCTATTCAAACATGTCTCACAACCCTGCATCTCCCTTGAAGACTACTCCACTCGTCTGGCCATTTGCCGTTTGGGGGTTGGATATGGTCGGACCCTTCAAGACTGGCAGAAGTGGTTTCACTCATTTGCTTGTATCAGTCGACAAGTTCACTAAATGGATCGAAGCCAAGCCTATCAAGAATCTTGATTTGAGCACTGCCATCAGTTTCATCAGAGAGCTGATTTTCAGATATGGAGTCCCTCATAGTATTACCACAGATAATGGCTCCAACTTTGATTCTGATGAGTTCAGACCATTCTGCGCTTCCCAAGGCACTCGGGTCGACTACGCATCTGTTGCTCACCCGCAGTCGAATGGGCAGGCAGAAAGGGAAAATGCTTCGATCCTTCAAGGGTTGAAACCTCGACTGATGCGTGATCTCAAGCATGCTGCTGGGGCTTGGGTGACTGAATTGCCATCTGTTCTATGGGGACTGAGAACGACTCCAAATCGGTCGACAGACCAAACCCCTTCTTCATGGTGTATGGCACCGAAGCTGTACTTCTGAGTGACCTGCTCCACAATGCTCTGTGAGTGGAACTTTTCTTAGAAGCTGAAGCTGAGAAGGCACACAAAGATGCAGTTGACCTCTTGGAGGAAGAACGTTAGATGGCTCTGATTCGGTCGACCATCTACCAGCAAGACTTGCGTCGATTCCATGCTCGTAATGTCAGAGGTCGAGCATTCCAAGAAGGGGATCTTGTGCTCCGAGTGCATCGGAAACGACCTCACAAGCTTGCTCCAGCCTGGGAAGGTCCCTTCATTATTACCAAGGTGCTCCACAATGGAGCGTATCACCTCTACAATGTAGCCACAAAGAAAGATGAGCCACGCTCGTGGAATGCGGATCTACTCCGCCGTTTTTATACCTAAACACTCGAGTCGACAAGTTGTAATAAGAATCATTCAGTTTGCTTATCAAAGACAAGATTTTTGCAGTATCTTCATGGTTGTTATCCCGTCAATACATGTGTTCAAATCCCCCAGTGGGTGGCTTAGCTGCGAACCTGATTTGCCTAAGTTTCAAAAATTCCACCGAGTGAACAGCGATCCTCCCACTCAGGGGCTTAGCCGCGAACCCGATTCGCCTAAGTTTTCAAAAATCCTACCGGGTGAAGAGCAATCCTCTCCCTCGGGGGCTTAGCTACAGTTTTGTACTCACCTAAGTTTCAAAAATCCCACCGAGTGAAGAGCAATCCTCTCACTCGGGGGCTTTGTTCCAGTTCCGTACTCACCTAAGTTTCAAAAATCCCACCGAGTGAAGAGCAATCCTCTCACTCAAGAGCTTAGCTGCAGTTCCGTACTCGCCTAAGTTTCAAAAATCCTACCGAGTGAAGAGCAATCCTCTCACTCGGGGGCTTAGCTGCAGTTCTGTACTCACCTAAGTTTCAAAAATCCTACCGAGTGAAGAGCAATCCTCTCACTCGGGGGCTTAGCTGCAGTTTCGTACTCGCCTAAGTTTCAAAAATCCTACCGAGGGAAGAGCAATCCTCTCACTCGGGGGCTTAGTTGTAGTTCCGTACTCGCCTAAGTTTCGAAAATCCCACCGAGTGAAGAGCAATCCTCCCACGCGGGGGCTTACCTGCAGTTCCGTACTCACCTAAGTTTCAAAATCCCACCGAGTGAAGAGCAATCCTCTCACTCGGGGGCTTACCTGCAGTTCCGTACTCGCCTAAGTTTCAAAAATCCCACCGAGTGAAGAGCAATCCTCTCACTCGGGGGCTTAGCTGCAGTTCCGTACTCACCTAAGTTTCAAAGATCATATCGAGTGAAAGCAATCCTCTCACTCGGAGGCTTAGCTGCAGTTTCGTCGCCTAAGTTTTAAAAAATCCCATCGAGTGAAGAGAAACCCTCTCACTTGTAGGCTTAGCTGCAGTCCCATACTTGCCTAAGTTTCAAAACAAATTCTGAATGAGGAGCAACCTTCTCACTTGGGAATTTGGTCACACGCTCCATCCTGATCCGCAAGGACGACGAGGTGCAGGTCGTGCACAGCATCTAGTGTTCATGTCCACGACCCTCTCGTCGGAGCTTCGACACAAGTACAATGTACGCTCCATCCTGATCTACAAGGATGACGAGATGCAGGTCATGCGCAGCATCTAGGGTTCATATCCGTGACCCTCTCGATAGAGCTACAACACAAGTACAATGTCCGCTCCGTCCTGATCCGCAAGGACAACGAGGTGCAGATCATGCACGACATCTGTTGCTCACGTCCACGGCCCTCTCGTCGGAACTGCATCACAAACACGCTATAAATTCCGAGTGGAGAATCAAGTTTCACCCAGAGTGTCAAAAACAGAAAAGACAAAGGCAAGCATATTCTGAGAAAAGCCAAGTTCAGATAAATCTCGCAAGGTTCAGAACCGCAGATAAAAGTGCTCAGGCGTCAGGCCCAAAGGAGTTTTACGGTTACAAAATCACTCAGCATGCTAAGGCAAATTTAATCAAGGCATAAAGTTTGTTCACTCTGCGGCAGGAGGGCTAGCTGGCTCAATGAACTCGTCCAAGTCGATTCCGTCAGCGATTCGAGTGGCAGCTTCGAGGAAGGTCTCCATGAAAGATTGGAAGTTATGCCTCTTGGTATTGGAAACCTTGAGGCCCATGAGCTTTTCTTCTTTGACTTCTTTGAAGTGGACACGGACCAGAGATAGTGCCACATCGGCGCCGCATCGAGCAGACGATTTCTTCCACGCATGCACACCGCCAGGGATCTCGGTAAGTCAAGTCATCAGAGACTCGACGTCATTCTGGAAGGTCTCCCTCGGCCAGAGCTCCGTGTCGATCCGCGATACTACCACCTTCAGTCGGGTCAGATAATTGTTGATGCTGACAAGGCGGGACTCCAGTCGCAGCACATTCATTGCAGCTTCGTCCTTGATGGGGGAGCTGATGGGGTCCAACCCGGTCTCAATCTGCCTAGTCTCTTCCTCAAAGTTTTGATAGAATTCTGCACACACAACAAATAATGAGCCCACAGCTACGGGAAGAGCTCACAATGGCAAATCAGTCGAACAGGAGAAAATACCTTCAAGCATAAGGAACAACTTCTTGGCGAGTCCTCCCAGATACACCTCCAGCTCATTCCTCTTCCGGGTGAGATCTTCAACTTTGTCAGTCAGAACCACCTTGTCCTTCTTTAGTCGCGTAACTTCCTTGTTAGATTCATTAAGAGCGTCTTCAGTTTGGCATTATCTTCTTCTAGCTTACCGACTGAAGCCAGCTTCTTGTCGGCAAGTGCTAATTTCTCTTGCATTTTTTCTGTGTAGCCGCAAGGTCAAGGTCCTTCTGGTCCAGAGCCTGCCTCATTTTTTCTAAAAGAAATAACACTTGGATCAGAAGGAGGAAGGAAAAGATGACAAAGGAGTCAGTCAGCAGGTTTTTTACCTCCCATACCAACAGTTTCATCCTGAGCCTTTTGCAAGTTCTCCTTGGCCAATTCCAGGTCAAGATTGAGCTGGATTTGTTTCTTATCCAAGTCAGCAAACCGAGCCCCGAGCTCGCAAGATCTCTACAGTCAGCAGACTGTCAATCGACGGGAACAGAGATTGGTCGCTTCCGAGCGATAAAATACAAGTTTAGATCATTATGGGAAAACGAGTTCTAAGACTACTACTGAATCAAACATTCAACAGTAGTCTCGGGGACTACACACATTGGGTGCACTTAGAATGCCCCCACTGGTTCGACTTTTCAACCCACATGGTCCATCCAGTCAGAAAGAAGACAACAGTTATTTTCAGACCACAACCGACTGCCCGCAGTCGACTGTGATCTCGGGGACCACCCAGTGGGTGCACTCTGCATGCCCCCACTGGCCCAGATTCCACTCGACACGACTTGTCTGAACCGAATGGAAGAACTGTAAAGAGACATTTTTATCAAGACCCCCGCCGAATCACACATTCGACGGTGGCCTCAGGGACTACACCCAGCGGGTGCACTCTGCGTGCCCCCACTAGTTCAAAGATACACACACAACGCGACCTCGTCAACTCAAGTGGAAAGACTACTCAGCAAAAGTTGAAACACCCAGTGGGTGTACAGATGCAAGATGTAGATTGACACATGATGCACATTAAAGGTTTTCGGGTAGCATATCCTAACAGAACAAGCGTCAAGCTAAAGATCATTCGGAAATCAACTAACCTGGACGTTGGTCTGGAGAGCTGAGCTGGCATCATAAGCAGCTTGACTAGCCTCGTGCACCATCTTCATCCGCTCCATCATAAGGCCTGCTTGCCCTGGCAGTGCTCACAGGATCCTCCGGGACATGATGGGTAACAAAAAGCGGAGTCGGTGGAACAGTCACAGCAGCCTGAGGATCTGAGGCATGGAGTTGCACGGACGAAGAAGGGACTTGAGCAGTCGATGCCGAAGGATGCTCAGTCGACATAGGATCAGCAAAGGTAACAGAGGCCCGGTTAAGGTCTCCGGACTGCTGGGTCATCGGTTCTGGCACTGGTGTCGACTGAGGTACCCTCCTACCCGAAGTCCCGCCCCTTCTCCCCACAGGCTTCTGAGGAACTTCTTCATCGTCGTCCGGAAGTTCAATAACATTTTGCGGTGCTACAAAAGACTCGATCGTAAGAGTCCGGTCGACCAACAATTTAACTGACAAAATGAAAGCAAGACGGTAGAGTCATACCTGCTTTGGAAGTGGCTGCATCTGCAGTTTCCTCATCATCCTCGTCCTTGTAAATATCCATGGAAGTCCCAGAAGTAGCAGCACTGCATATTTCAGAATTCACTCAGTCAAGCACGAAAATGAGTCGGCAGCTAATGAAGGAGCCCTTGAGTAAAGAGGGAAAGCGAGTCACTTACATGGAGGCAATTGGAACATTCACCTTGATTTTAGGAGCCTTCTAAAGTTTTGTTCGCGCAATCTTGGGCTGCTTTGGAGCCTTCTTAGTCGTTTCAGGAGTGGATGTCCAAGTGCGTTTAGGGGCCCCGTCCTCCTGCTGGATCATGTGTCTTCTTGGAAAGTCTCTCAGAGCGGGGTGCTGAGTCGACTTCTTCACTGTTGCTTTGGTCGTCACTCTCATCTTCGCCCGAGTCCCCCGATGGCCACTGAGTGCTTTCGTCCGCGCTCGCTTCCCCTTCCTGGGCCAGATCACTGTTCGGCATTGAGTACATTTCAGTATATATCTGCAAGATAGAGTCAAACAAACACCAATCAAATTCAAGGATGAGTACAAATCAGAGTTAGAAGACACTCGGTAACAAATATCAAACCTTGTCTGGTTCATTTTCAGAGTCGAATGGCGCAACTCTTCTGGACCCCCTCAGGTTGTCCTTGTTTCCAGTGATGCTCTATAGCCACTGCGCCACCGTCTCCTCAGCGACCTCCTCTGGGTGGATCCGAGTGGTGTCGTTCGAGCCCGAGTACATCCACATCGGATGGTCACGGGCTTGGAGAGGCTGGATGCGTCGACTGAGGAACACCTCCAACAAGTCCATACCGGTTACAGCATCTCGAACTAGCTGAACTACCCGGTCGACTAACATCAACACCTCAGCCTTCTCCGCCGGGGTTTCGAGCAATGAAGGGGGTTGGTGGACTCGATCCATGGTGAAGGGAGGAAGACCGGTCGACTGGCCAGGAGTTGGAACATCCTTGCAGTAAAACCAAGTCGACCGCCATCCCCTAACCGACGCAGGAAGGGTCATGGCAGGAAAGGCACTCCTACCTCTCGTCTGAATCCCTAAACCCCCACACATTTGGATCACCCGCGTCTTATCGTTAGTCGGACTGGCCTTCTTCATAGTTTGATAGCGGCAGGTAAAAATGTGCTTGAATAGACCCCAGTGCGGTCGACAACCCAAGAAGTTTTTGCACAAGGAGACATACACGACAAGATATGTGATTGTGTTGGGGAAAAATGGTGAAGTTGGGCTCCAAAAAGTTGAAAAAACCATGGAAAAAAGGATGAGGGGGCAGAGAAAAACCGTGGTCGACATGAGTTGCGAGGAGAATGCACTCACCCTCCCGCGGTTGTGGCTCGATCTCATCTCCTGGTAGCCTCCCAGATCCATGGGCGATCAAGCCCCCTGCAGCTAGATCCTCCAAGTCCTCCTGCCAGATTGTGGACCGAATCTAGTCCCCCTGGAACCAGCCAGGCGGCAGTCCGGACCTTGATGAAGACCCCCGACTCGTCTTCTTGCCCCTTGACTTCGCCATCGCCATCGCCTTCTTGGCACGCTCCAGAGCCGCCGTCTTGCCCTTCCCCATCGCTCCGGGTTGCTCATGGGCAGGGCAGCGGCGTCGAGATTAGAGGCAGGCGTGGTGGAGAAGCAGAGGAGGAAGAAGAGGGAATGGGGCGCACTGTGCAACATATCGGCCCCGGTGCCTTTTATGGGGGATGCTTCCGAGTGGCTGACTCATGGGCCCAAGAGATCCTATCAAATCCTGCAACAGTCGTGCGCCGGATACATGGCAAAAAAGTGGCGCAAGAATCGAGGCACCCCTATCTATCCACCCCGTTTACTGCGGCACACCCCGTCCCGCGTGCTTCCCTGAAATTTCGAATCCCGTGAGATCCGGGAACCACAAAGCAATCAATTGCGCCGCAGATCTCATACCATACCAACACTCAAACACTGTCAGTTAAGTTCACTCGACGACTTCTGAATCGATCAAGGCGACTGAAACAAGACCAAAGCTCTAACACGACTGATGAACCTTGATGATATGCCTCCGAAGTATGAGATCGAGTCGGAGTCATCCTTAGTTCTTTTTTCACTCGGACCTCAATCCATTCGGGGGCTAATGACGATGGCATGCACCTAGGGTAGGGTCATAGGCCTGGCCTAGACACCCTACCCAAGGTCACTGCTCTAGGCCCAAAGGCATTCAAAGCACAAACGAAGAAACCGACTGAGTTCACCAAGGAGTGCAATCCACTCGACCTTCAACCTCACTCGGATACCCCAATTCCATTCGACCAAGACGAAGTCACTCAATGATACAAGAAACCACTCGGAGTACGGAAGACCTAACGTCACTCAGGATGACAACGGTCAGGCATTCACTCTGTAGTCTTAAAGGTCATTTATAGCTCTTTATAGGTGGTGTTACCAGTAACGCCCTGCCTTAATGTACATTGAACCCTGTGTAACGTGGGATGGCTGGGGTCCTGGCGCACTCTATATAAACCACCCCCCCTCCACTGGCACAAGGGTTCGCAACCCCTGTAACTTCACGCAGAATCCAGTCGACCAAGCCTTCGGGCACCAAGATGTAGGGTTGTTACTTCCTTAGAGATGGGCCTGAACTCATAAATCTTGCATGCACAATCTCACCGTCGCTAGGATCTTGCCTCCTCATACATACCCCCTACTCTTACTGTCAGACTTTGTAGAATGACAGGGGTAGCGAGGCACGTATTGCATTGTTGCCATCGAGGATAAAAAGATGGGGTTTATGTCATATTGCTTGAGTTTATCCATCTACATCATGACATCTTACTTAAAGCGTTGCTCTGTTCTTATATGAACTTAATACTCTAGATGAAGGAAGGAGTCGGTCAATGTGTGGAGTAATAGTAGTAGATGCAGAATCGTTTCGGTCTACTTATCACAGACGTGATGCCTATATTCATGATCATTGCCTTAGATATCATCATAACTATGCACTTTTCTATCAATTGCACAACAGTAGTTTGTTTACCCATCGTATGTTTTCTTTCAAGAGAGAAGCCTCTAGTGAAACCAGTGCCCCCCGGGTCTATTTTCCATCATATATTTTCATATCACGATGATACGCTACTGCAATGCAATCAGGAAGCTGAAAAAGAACTTTGAAGGGTTGGAACTGCATCATATCCCACGACTCAAGAATCAAGCGGCTGGCAACTTGGCCAAGATCGGTTGCTACTGAAAAGAGGTTCCGAAGAATGTGTTCCTCGAGCACTAGCACTCTCCATCCATCAAAGAGGACCCCTTCATGGAGGAGCCACTTCAACCAGTCAGGCCATCCAACCTGACTGAAGTTGAGATACCGTTAGTAATTGATATGGTATTTGAGGTACTGGCAATCACTCCCAAGTGGATGATGCGGCTTGAACTACGTCGGTATTTCCCCGAAGAGGAAGGGATGATGCAACACAGCTATGGTAGGTATTTCCCTTAGTTATGAAACCAAGGTATCAATCCAGTAAGAGAACCAAGCAACACTATGTAAACGGTACCTTCACACAAAGAACAAATACTTGCAACCCGACGCGTATAATGGGTTGTCAATCCCTTCTTTGGGTAACGGTACAGAAATTGTCAAGTTGACAAGATAAAATTGTGATGGATTGGATAAATAGATCTCAAACAAACGTGAAACAAATTATGCAAATAAAAAGTCCAGCAAGGTATATTTGGGATTTTGGAATAATAGATCTGAAAATAAAAGTGAATAAAAATAGATCTCAAAGTAAATATGATAAAGAATAGACCCCGGGGCCATAGATTTCACTAGTGGATTCTCTCGAGAAAAATAGAATACGATGGGTAAACAAATTAATGTTGGGCAATTGACAGAGCTTCAACCAATTATGATGATATCTAGGCAATAATCATTATATAGGCATCATGTCCAAGATTAGTATACCAACTCCTGCCTGGATCTACTACTATTACTCCACACATCGACCGCTATCCAGCATGCATCTAGTGTATTAATGTCACATCCTGATTTTCATGCCACAACACTTAAGCTATAAATAATGATAAATTGTGGTTTGACAAAAACTTTTGAGTGTTTAGGTCTTTGCTTGATTTGATTTTGTGTGTTGGTTGCTAGTGCTCTAAAAATCAAATAAATCCTCCAACTCTTATACTCCTTCTCCTTCATCCAAAACCTTGCCCAATGATCATGCCATGTGTGTTGGACATAAAAATAATTTCTTGCATAAAATATTTTGGCCAAAAAGTATTTTCTAAATTAGGTTTTCCAAAACCCCCTGAATTGAGACTTGAACTACAAGTACTTAATTAAGGGTGTGAAAAATCTTTCAAAAATTATATTTGACTCCTATTAGATATAGGACACCCAGAAACCATAAAAATATAATTTTAAAAGTAATTTTCCTATTTTATTTAAAGGCTTTTTCTTTAGGCCAGAAATGGTTTTAATAGGTTAAAATTATTTTTAAGCTTCAAAAATATTTGAGAAAAAACAGGGAAACTCAGTGGACATATATTTTACATATATAAGAGTTTCAGCACATGGTCATGTGCAAAATATTGGACAAAACCTCCAAAAACCATTTCTGCCCATTTCAAGGATTTGAAATATTTCTACAGGAAATATTTTCATAAAAATCCAAGAAACTTCCATCATGTCACAAATGCTCTATTTGGTGATCTTGCCAAGTCTCATGTCATGGAGAACAGTATAACCCCATGAAACCTTCTCAAAACCATTTCTGTCCTTTTTCAAGTTTGAACAACTTTACATTATCAAACTTGTCCAAATGATCTCAGACTTGGTCCACATGCTAAAATGGTCTAATTATTAATCTAGACCAAGTGGAACAAGTTGGAGAACAAGTTAACTTGATCAAAGTGCCCCAAAACCTTTCCCGTCCAGAACCAAATTTGAACAACTCTACATTGGCAACCTTCTCCTTTTGATCTCAACTTTTGTGGACATGTTCAGATCCTCAAATGATGACACTACACCAAGTGGTGCGTCAAGGAGAATAGATTTGCATGTCTAAATCTTGGAAAGTCCATTTCTATTGATTTCTAGGGTTTACAAAAGTTGCATTGGCAACTTTGCCCAAATGGACTCAATCTTGGTGGAAGCACTTGTTTTCTCATTCCATTTGGCCCTGTCAATCCTTATGACAAGAGGAGTTCATATTCTTGCCCAAATCAACAACAAACACCTTCTGCCATTTTTCTAAAAACGCCAATTTGACCACTTCCACTAATCTGCATGAGTTCTCCTCTTTACCACAACCCCTCCTAGTCCCCCTCTACCCCTGGTGTGCTTCCCTGCCTGAGAGGCAATGATGAAGGGGGACAGGGATCCACTTTTATTCTCTGGACAGCACCATTTCCACTCTCTCTCTCAACTCCCTCTCCCCTCCAGTGGATCCCCAGGGCATCCAATGCCATTGCCACATTGTTTACTCCCCACTGCCACTCCCATACGCAAGTGGACATGGCAGAGCGCGCAAAATACGCTCATGCTGGCCAAAAGCCTGCTCTAGGGCGCGATACAGTGGCATCCGAGCCTTGCCACCGTGCTCCCGTCCACCTCGGGCCGCCCAAGCACGCCAGTCGACGCGCCTCGGCGTTCGCATCACGCCCGCGGGCCTCCAACTTGCCCCCGCGCCCTCCTCTCGCCCCTGCGACACGTGCCCGAGCGCCGCCCGCGTCCGCCAGTGGCTGCCCGCGTCCCTAGCCCGCCTCGCGCTCGCTCCTCTCTCCCTCTCTCCTTCCCTTGACCTGGACCACGCCCACGAGTACCTCAGACACGCCCCAAAGCGCCCGTTTGGCCCCTGGCAACGCCCCGGGCCATGGTTGTGCGCCCCGCCTACGACACCTCCCGACCGCGCCCGTATAGGGCCACCCCCGAGCCTTCTCTTGTCTCCAACTTCTCTCACTCCCTCTCGCGCATCCTCTGACCGACACACTGCTCTTCCCGTGCTCTCCTTGCACCTCCATGGCCGGAGCAGTGCCACCGGCCGCCGCTTAAATTCTTGGGCCTCGACCCCTCTCTCTTCCCCATGAACACTCCCGCACCCTCTCATCACCACCGCCAACTCACCCCGTGCTCCATCTCCTCCTCCTCGTGCCTTCCTTGCCGTGCCGAACCCCTCCATCGCATGTTCCTGCCGCGGCCGAGAACTCGCTCGCTCTGGCGCTCCCCGGCGGAAACTGGGTCCCCAGGTGGACGTGGCCCATCCTCCCGAGCTCACCGGAGTTCGGGCAGTCGCCGGAGCCACCGGAACGGGCGCCGGCAAGCGCTCGGCCCCGCCTCCTCTGCCTCCTCCGTCGCGCGCGGGAGGAGGGAGACGACCCTGTGGGTGGACCCCGCAGGTCAGTGACCCTGTCAGTGGGCCCCTCCGTTTAAGTGGAGACGTATTGGGAAAATACACCTCCGGCGTGGACCCTACGTGCGTGCGGCTGAACTGATGGGCCGGCCCAGTTGTGCCTCGGCGCTAAACCCCGCCCAGTGCGCACTGCCGCCGCTGGATTGGGCCCATTTAGGTAAATCCCTTTTCTTTTTCTTTTTCTATGGACTAGTAAAATCCATATAATATTCTAATTAACTCCAAATTTTATTATTCAAATTTCTAGTGACTCTATAAATCATGATCTAACTGTTGATGCAACATGCGCATTTTTCCAGAGACTTTTTCTTCACAAACATTTATCAAATCTTGTTTTTCCATTTTTGTAATGAACTTTAGAAAATCATAGAGAGCCCATTTATGATACAAATTCCATGATTCAAAATCCTAGGTGTCTATAAGGTCAAAACTTAGTTTTTGAACATTTTTACTAATACTTTCTGTATCACCTCAAATAATGGTATATTTCTTCATGTATAGCCAACTTTGCAAATGCATAGAGAAATCATTTGAACTCCAAATCTAGTGAAACCAACTCCTAGGTGCCTCAAAAATCATTCTTTGTTAAATGGGTGCCTTTTCTCATTTTTCAAATATATATTTCTGTGCACTTCCTGCAAATCCATAAACCCCTTGATTCCAACATATCAAAATGTTTAGGAATATCCACTGACCCAATTCCAATGAAACCACTCTGGTTAATTTTCATATAACCAGAGATGTCCTAGAAAAGTCAAATTAATATTTTTAGAGCACTTTTATTTTCTGCCTTGTTGTGTTGCTTATTGTGATTGTTTCCGACGTTAGTTGACGAAGTAGACGGAGTACCTGGAGAAGGACCAGAAGATTCCAAGACTCTGATGAACCAAGCAAGCAGCCCTTTGACCATGTCTAAGAAACCTTTTTATGTATGTCATATGGCATTTTTATTGCTTGCTTCAGAGACATGATGATGAGGTGACCACATGGGGTGGTTTGCCACCATTACTTCCTCATTGACACCTGCATGGTGCATGACCCTACCTCCTTATGAGGGTTATGCCGGTGGGAGTAGGTAGGATGCTAGAGTAGTTGCTACGCAAAAAGGGACGGGGATATGCATGGTGATGGAGGCAAAGTATTTTCAAAAGACTTTTTTTTGAAAACCCCGTCGGGTGCCACTTATGCCCGAGGGAGATAATGAGATGGGTAACCACTTGATGATGAAGTGGTGTACCGAGGCAAGTGTGTGTGTTGTTTTTGAAAACAGATTAGATTTAAGATTTGTCGACTGTCCCGACCTTACATGCGCAACCACTCTATCCTTATATGGGAAAGGGCATTATTGATTACCTAGACCGATACTAGCTTGGAGCCCGCATTACTAGTGACGGGAGAGTCGTTGTTGCGCTCTCTCAGGACGGGGTCGTGCCAGGTAGGGCGGCCATGACTGTTTTCACAGGGCACCGAACACACCGTTGGTACCCCGTGCTTGTGGTATGTGATGAATATGGGAGCGAGGCTCCACAATTTTAAGATGTGAATGTTGGGCACGGGGGTTACTACCAATCAAGTGGACTCTATGTTAGTGTCGTCTAGGGAAAGGTAATGATCGGGTGCTTACCCCGGGTACTTGAGGTACCGCGGGTCATGGATGACTCGGAAGTTCCCCGGATCTTGTGGGTAAAGTGTGCAACCTCTGCAGAGTGTAAAACTATTCGAATAGCCGTGTCCACGGTCAAGGATAGTTGGGTGGTGCTGCTTAGACTATGTCCATATGTTTCTGGAAAACAACATGGTTTGGTAAATCTGTTGACGTGATTCATGAGGAAGTCACGTTGAGCTTGAGCATGAGTTGTTCATAACTCCTTCTCTAGTTGATGTCTGTAACCTCCTGATACTTTTTGCAGACACATTCATGTCCTTGAAAAATGATGATCATACTTGCATGAGAAAAACTAGCTTTTTGCAAAAATGCCAAATTGGCAGTAGAGCCTTGCATAATTACTCTGTTATCACTCTTGGGTTGCTTGCGAGTACATTCAAAGTACTCATTGGCTTGCCACTGGTTATTTTATTGGCCAGGCATGAAAGACAAGACATATTGAAGAGTTCTTGGTGACGATCGTGCGAGCTAGGACGCTTTCCCAGTCAGAATGCCTGTAGGGTTAAGGCAAATGGCATGGGTCCAAGTTATTGACGAAGATTTCCGCTGCAATGTTATACTCAAGACTCGACCATAACGGTCATAATTTATGTAAGACGGTATGTATGGATGTAAGACCCTTGTTATTCAGCTTCTGTGTGTTCAGTGAGCATTGATCTCTGGGATCACTGTACACGTGCATTCGGTGATCACGACTTATGAATCGGGGTCCCCATAGAGCTGGTATCAGAGCCATCCTAACTGTAGGAAGCCTTAGTTAGCATGGTCGTTTGTTAGGGTAAAACTATTTCCAAAACTATTACTAGTTTTCAAAACTATCTTTACTTCTCTTCCCTTCTCAGTTTTTCGAATATACTTTCCCCATCGATCTCTTCCCTTCAAAATTATTGCAAACGGTCGCTAGCACCCTCAAGCCCCTGACCACAGGATTCCTTGTAATCCTCGTGGGTAGCCTAGAAGGATTACACCTTGCCAAACACTCACCCACCTCTTCTGAACACAAGATTGGCGACACCACAACAAGACGATGCCAATAGAAGATACGTCTTTGAAGAATGAGGACATGAAGACCCAGAGGATGGTGACACCTTTGAATTTGCCCAGGATGATGCAACCTTAGCCTATGATGATCAGGGCATAGGATATGCAAGATCATGATATACATCGCTAATAGAGTAACCCTGTCACTACCGTTGTTGTATCGGCAACCACCGGTGGATGACAACCTCGCCATTTGGTCCGCCTTACTATAGTGAGCAGGAAAACGATTCTCTTCATCCCCCGCTCTTGGTGTCGATTTTGTCATCAACGTAACCGACATGTTGGACTTCTACTATGCCTTGTTAATGTCATTGCATAAAGGATTACCTACCTGGTACCATCGACACCTTAGAAGACAAAACAGGATCGTCATGACTAAGAAGACAACAGAAGACCAAGTCAATGCCTGCTACGAGGAGCCACCTTCACCCCATCACTTCAACAAGCGAGAAGTTGTTGAAGAATCTTCAGGCTCAACCTGGATCGTTTCATCGAACAACTACAAGAGACGTAGCAACACCTGAGGAAAACTCAGAAAACTGCACGAGGCACAAGGCACGACTACTGAGTCCGAGAACCCCTAGGGTAGGATGAGTCGTGTACCCCCCTATGCGTAGTCGAGTCCGTATGATGGTTCGAATAGAACCATGATTGTGTGTTGCTTGTTTTTATTTGTTGTGTTTTGATATAAGTTGCACTTTTGCCCTAGGCAACAAGAACACGACTATATCACCCTCCTTATTTTGTTGTTGTATTTGGCCCTTTCGGCACTTGTTTGTTTGCACTTGCATTATAGAACCCCCTTTAGGCATCCCCTCCTCTATGCTACTTTCCCCTCTCATCTCTCTCCTCAACTGAAGACAAGCAAGACAAGATGCACCAAGGGTTCTACTTTGGCAACCAACTGGCAATGAAGAACTTTTCTACAGCCTCCTCGACCAAGTGAAACCCCGTAGAGTTATGTTTAACCCTCCAGACTAGAAACCCATTCCTAGACCCTTCGAGACTTCATGAGATACCCCAGCTTGAGTCCTTAACCATGTGCTTAACCCACAGAATTGCAAGAGAACCAGTTAAGCCTCTATAAACCTTGCACAACACTGGGTTCATTATGGAACTAGTGGATATAGTGAACAAGCACATTATCATCTTAATATAGCACTAGAACTGACGATGCCATAAGGAAGACTAGTTTGAGGATATAGGAATAGAGGACAAATGACTTGATGAGTTTATATCACTGACCTTGAGGAATTACCCGAGACTCTTTGGTGGATTATAAGGCTTTCATGTTGAACTTGGTAGGATCATGTTAATAGAGTAGCGTAGCTTTCATTACCCCTGAGTAAATTGGATTTAGTAGGACAATTATGGTCGCAAGCTGAAATTCTTGGAAGCATGAGGATTAGACTTAGCTAAGGGATATTGATAGGAGATAGTTGGCATTATGATAATAACTTGAGGGAAACATGTAGGAATTCTCGTTGGACACGAGACTTGGGTTTAAATAGGTGATTCTAGTCGAGTATAGATGCTGAGTATATCTACATGGTTCGGAGTAAATTGGATTTAGACTAATGATCTCGATCATGATGCCATGTTTCTTGGAGGATAATAAACTAGGAGATTGGATTAATTGTCGGAGTTGATTTAGGGATCTATATAAGCTTGACCTTGGAGTTTACGTGACCATGATAATGAAAATTGGTGGACTAACTATAGTAAGGTAGCCATTTCAAGTATTTGGGGATTAAAGGACATCAGAAGATCATGTGGAACACCATAAACATTGGATTTGTAGAACTAATGGATTGTGTAATGACTGATGGAAGTTAATGGGCTGTTGGAGTGGATTCATAGGAAGGAAACCAGATTTTTGGAGTAGCATACAACGTGTTTCCTTAGGATAGAGATGCACTAACATGGACCTTGGAAGAATAGGATGAGCACTTGGATTGTTGTGTTTTATTCCCACTTGGAAGCTTGTATGCTCTGCCCATGAATTTTTAGGGGTAGCCATACATATGAGTTTGGGGATCGTAGACATATATGATTTTGTTAGACCTCCTCTCGGGAGTCACGAGAATATGGATCACATGAGTGATGATTGGAGTTGACCTATAGGAGATGATGTTATCGGTGATATGATGTGATTTGTTTAAAGGACTAGATAGAACAATTGGCATCTCAGAAACTGTGCTTAAGGATAAGATGATAAACGTTCACTCACACACTAGAATCCTTGAAACCCTTAAGCCCTACCAAGCCACAACCAGGTTGGATCATGAACTTGGGGTCTTGACTCTAGATCGAGAACACCTTGGCCCACACTCAACTATTACCACCACCAATGCCTCAGCCTACCTTATGTACCCCATGAACAGAAACTTCATGGAGTACTTGGTCACGTTGGTTGTCACTTTTATTTGGTAACCTACTTGTCTACCCGAAGACGGAAGAAGAGTCGTTCAGCTGGTTAGGAAACATTTGAAGACTGCCATGCTAAGGAGGAAGAACTATGCCAACCACCATCGTCAAGGAGTAAACTTTCTCGTCGAAGACCAGGTGTATCTGCAAGCCACTTCCCTCAAAGGAACCAAGCATTTCCATGTCAAAGGGAAGCTTACACCAAGATTTATCGCCAAGATCACTGCAAGAAGAAGAATAGACGGCTACCAGCTAGAGTTACCACCTGAGTCACCCACTATGCACAATATTTTTACACACAACACCACTCCTAAAATATTTCCAACTTTCTAACTAGTTCGGTCTCTACTAGGACATCGATCACCAAGCCACCAACCTCCAGCCTGAACTGACCGACTGCAAGAAAGCCATTAGTAACCTGGATCAAGCAGAACATCATACACAAAGCCACACCATCATGTACTTAAAGATCAATGGAGAACCACACGGAAGCAGAAGCAACATGAGGACATGAAGACTACCCCAGATCCAAGATTTTGTATTCCTTTCCGTGCCTAGTCTAGGAATCTCGGGGACGAGATTCCTGTAAGGGGGGTAGGTCTGTCACATCCTGATTTTCATGCCACAACACTTAAGCTATAAATAATGATAAATTGTGGTTTGACAAAAACTTTTGAGTGTTTAGGTCTTTGCTTGATTTGATTTTGTGTGTTGGTTGCTAGTGCTCTAAAAATCAAATAAATCCTCCAACTCTTATGCTCCTTCTCCTTCATCCAAAACCTTGCCCAATGATCATGCCATGTGTGTTGGACATAAAAGTAATTTCTTGCCAAAATATTTTGGCCAAAAAGTATTTTCTAAATTAGGTTTTCCAAAACCCCCTGAATTGAGACTTTAACTACAAGTACTTAATTAAAGGTGTGAAAAATCTTTCAAAAATTATATTTGACTCCTATTAGATATAGAACACCCACAAACCACAAAAATATAATTTTAAAAGTAATTTTCCTATTTTGTTTAAAGGCTTTTTCTTTAGGCCAGAAATGGTCTTTAATAGGTTAAAATTATTTTTAAGCTTCAAAAATATTTGAGAAAAATTAGGGAAACTCAGTGGACATATATTTTCCATATATAAGAGTTTCAGCACATGGTCATGTGCAAAATATTGGACAAAACCTCCAAAAACCATTTCTGCCCATTTCAAGGATTTGAAATATTTCTACAGGAAATATTTTCATAAAAATCCAAGAAACTTCCATCATGTCACAAATGCTCTATTTGGTGATCTTGCCAAGTCTCATGTCATGGAGAACAGTATAACCCCATGAAACCTTCTCAAAACCATTTCTGTCCTTTTTCAAGTTTGAACAACTTTACATTATCAAACTTGTCCAAATGCTCTCAGACTTGGTCCACATGCTAAAATGGTCTAATTATTAATCTAGACCAAGTGGAACAAGTTGGAGAACAAGTTAACTTGATCAAAGTGCCCCAAAACCCTTCCTGTCCAGAACCAAATTTGAACAACTCTACATTGGCAACCTTCTCCTTTTGATCTCAACTTTTGTGGACATGTTCAGATCCTCAAATGATGACACTACACCAAGTGGTGCATCAAGGAGAATAGATTTGCATGTCTAAATCTTGGAAAGTCCATTTCTGTTGATTTCTAGGGCTTACAAAAGTTGCATTGGCAACTTTGCCCAAATGGACTGAATCTTGGTGGAACCACTTGTTTTCTCATTCCATTTGGCCCTGTCAAGCCTTATGACAAGAGGAGTTCATATTCTTGCCCAAATCAACAACAAACACCTTCTGCCATTTTTCTAAAAACGCCAATTTGACCACTTCCACTAATCTCCATGAGTTCTCCTCTTTACCACAACCCCTCCTAGTCCCCCTCTACCCCTGGTGTGCTTCCCTGCCCGAGAGGCAATGATGAAGGGGGGCAGGGATCCACTTTTATTCTCTGGACAACACCATTTCCACTCTCTCTCAACTCCCTCTCCCCTCCAGTGGATCCCTAGGGCATCCAATGCCATTGCCACATTGTTTACTCCCCACTGCCCTGCCAAACGCAAGTGGACACGGCAGAGCGCGCAAAACACGCTCATGCCGGCCAAAAGCCTGCTCTGGGGCGCGCTACAGTGGCGTCCAAGCCTTGCCACCGCGCTCTCGTCCACCTCGGGCCGCCCAAGCGCGCCAGTCGACGCGCCTCGGCGTTCGCATCACGCCCGCGGGCCTCCAACTTGCCCCCGCACCCTCCTCTCGCCCCTGTGACGCGTGCCCGAGCGCCGCCCGCGTCCGCCAGTGGCTGCCCGCGTCCCTGGCCCGCCTCGCGCTCGCTCCTCTCTCCCTCTCTCCTTCCCTTGACCTGTACCACGCCCACGAGCACCTCAGACACGCCCCAAAGCGCCCGTTTGGCCCCTGGCAACGCCCCGGGCCGTGGCCGTGCGCCCCGCCTACGACACCTCCCGGCCGCGCCCGTATAGGGCCACCCCCGAGCCTTCTCTTGTCTCCAACTTCTCTCTCTCCCTCTCACACATCCTCTGACGGACACACTGCTCTTCTCGTGCTCTCCTTGCACCTCCATGGCCGGAGCAGTGCCGCCGGCCGCCGCTTAAATTCGTGGGCCTCGACCCCTCTCTCTTCCCCATGAACACTCCCGCACCCTCTCATCACCACCGCCAACTCACCCCGTGCTCCATCTCCTCCTCCTCGTGCCTTCCTCGCCGTGCCAAACCCCTCCATCACCTGTTCCTGCCGCGGCCGAGAACTCGCTCGCTCTGGCACTCCCCGGCAGAAACTGGGTTCCCAGGTGGACGCGGCCCATCCTACCGAGCTCGTCGGAGTCCGGGCGGTCGCCGGAGGTGGCCGGAGCCACCGGAACGGGCGCCGGCAAGCGCTCAGCCCCGCCTCCTCTGCCTCCTCTATCATGCGCAGAAGAAGGGAGATGACCCTGCGGATGGACCCCGTAGGTCAGTGACCCCGTCAGCGGGCCCCTCCGTTTAAGTGGAGACGCACTGGGAAAATACGCCTCCGGCGTGGACCCTGCGTGCGGCTGAACCGATGGGCCGGCCCAGTTGCGCCTCGGCGCGAAACCCCGCCCGGTGCGAGCTGCCGCCGCTGGATTGGGCCCATTTAGGTAAATCCCTTTTCTTTTTGTTTTTGAGTGGAATGGTAAAATCCATATAATATTCTAATTAACTCCAAATTTTATTATTCAAATTTCTAGTGACTCTATAAATCATGATCTAACTGTTGATGCAACATGCACATTTTTCCAGAGACTTTTTCTTCACAAACATTTATCAAATCTTGTTTTTCCATTTCTGTAATGAACTTTAGAAAATCTCAGAGAGCCCATTTGTGATACAAATTCCATGATTCAAAATCCTAGGCGTCTATAAGTTCAAAACTTAGTTTTTGAACATTTTTACTAATACTTTCTGTATCACCTCAAATAATGGTCTATTTCTTCATGTATAGCCAACTTTGCAAATTCATAGAGAAATCATTTGAACTCCAAATCTAGTGAAACCAACTCCTAGGTGCCTCAAAAATCATTCTTTGTTAAATGGGTGCCTTTTCTCATTTTTCAAATATATATTTCTGTGCACTTCCTGCAAATCCATAAACCCCTTGATTCCATCATATCAAAAAATTTAGGAATATCCACTGACCCAATTCCAATGAAACCACTCTGGTTAATTTTCATATAACCAAAGATGTCCTAGAAAAGTCAAATTAATATTTTTAGAGCACTTTTATTTTCTGCCTTGTTGTGTTGCTTATTGTGATTGTTTCCGACGTTAGTTGACGAAGTAGACGGAGTACATGGAGAAGGACCAAAAGATTTCAAGACTCTGATGAACCAGGCAAGCAGCCCTTTGACCATGTCTATGAAACCTTTTTATGTATGTCATATGGCATTTTTATTGCTTGCTTCGGAGACATGATGATGAGGTGATCACATGGGGTGGTTTGCCACCGTTACTTCCTCGTTGACACTTGCATGGTGCATGACCCTACCTCCTTATGAGGGTTATGCCAGTGGGAGTAGGTAGGATGCTAGAGTAGTTGCTACGCAAAAAGGGACGGGGATATGCATGGTGATGGAGGCAAAGTATTTTCAAAAGACTTTTTTTGAAAACCCCGTCGGGTGCCACTTATGCCCGAGGGAGATAATGAGATGGGTAACCACTTGATGACGAAGTGGTGTACCGAGGCAAGTGTGTGTGTTGTTTTTGAAAACGGATTAGATTTAAGATTTGTCGACTGTCCCAACCTTACATGTGCAACCACTCTACCCTTATATGGGAAAGGGCATTATTGATTACCTAGGCCGATACTAGCTTGGAGCCCGCATTACTAGTGATGGGAGAGTCGTTGTTGCGCTCTCTCGGAACGGGGTCGTGCCAGGTAGGGCGGCCATGACTGTTTTCACAGGGCACCGGACACACCGTTGGTACCCCGTGCTTGTGGTATGTGACGAATATGGGAGCGAGGCTCCACAATTTTAAGATGTGAATGTTGGGCACGGGGGTTACTACCAATCAAGTGGACTCTATGTTAGTGTCGTCTAGGGAAAGGTAATGATCGGGTGCTTACCCCGGGTACTTGAGGTACCGCGGGTCGTGGATGACATGGAAGTTCCCCGGATATTGTGGGTAAAGTGTGAAACCTCTGCAGAGTGTAAAACTATTCGAATAGTCGTGTCCACGGTCAAGGACAGTTGGGTGGTGCTGCTGAGACTATGTCCATATGTTTCTGGAAAACAACACGGTTTGGTAAATCTGTTGACGTGATTCATGAGGAAGTCACGTTGAGCTTGAGCATGAGTTGTTCATAACTCCTTCTCTAGTTGATGTCTGTAACCTCCTGATACTTGTTGCAGACACATTCATGTCCTTGACAAATCATTATCATACTTGCATGAGAAAAACTAGCTTTCCGCAAAAATGCCAAATTAGCAGTAGAGCCTTGCATAATTACTATGTTATCACTCTTGGGTTGCTTGCGAGTAACATTCAAAGTACTCATCGTCTTGCCACTGGTTATTTTATTGGCCAGGCATGAAAGGACAGGATATGATGAAGAATACTTCAGTGATGATCGTGCGAGCTAGGACGCTTTCCCGGTCTGAATGCATGTAGGGTTAAGGCAAATAGCATGGGTCCAAGTTATTGACGAAGATTTCCGCTGCAATGTTATACTCAAGACTCGACCATAACGGTCATAATTTATGTAAGATGGTATGTATGGATGTAAGACTCTTGTTATTCAGCTTCTGTGTGTTCAGTGAGCATTGATCTCTGGGATCACTGTAGACGTGCATTCGGTGATCATGACTTATGAGTCGGGGTCCCCACAATTAAGTTCATGGAGAATTGAAGTAATGCAATAAGAACGATGACATGATGTAGACAAGATCTATTCATGTAGGAATAGACCCCATCTTGTTATCCTTAAGAGTAACTATGCATACGTGTCATGTCCCGTTCTGTCACTGGGATTGAGCATCGTAAGATGGAACCCATCACAAAGCACCTCTCCCCATGGCAAGAAAAATCGATCTAGTTGGCCTAACTAAACCAATGATTTGAAGAAGAAATACGAGGCTATAAGCAATCATGCATATAAGAGATTAAAAATCAAATAACTTTCATGGATAAAATAGATCTGATCATAAAATCAAAGTTCATCGAATCCCTCTCCAAAAACTTTCGCTGCGTTTGGACTCCGTTTGGTATTGATTTTCTTCGAAGTAAAAAACAAGCAAAAAACAACAATTGGCACTGGGCACTATGTCAATAGGTTAGTCCCAAAAAATGATATAAAGTTGCTATAAAATGATTGTAAAACATCAAAGAATGATAATATAACAGCATGGAATAATAAAAAAATTATAGATACGTTGGAGACGTATCAGGATCCCCAAGTTTAATTCCTGCTTGTCCTCGAGTAGGTAAATGATAAAAACAGAAATTTTGATGTGGAAACTGCCTATCATGTTCACCACATATTCTTTTCTTTTGTAGCATGGAAATTTGGACTTTTATATGATTCAAAGCAATAGTCTAGTTTCGACATGAAGATTTCAATACTCAAGCATACCAACAAGCAACCTTGTCTTTCAAAATATCAACACTAAAGCAGGTTATCCCTAGCCCATTATGCTCAATCATTGATCCATTCATGAAACACACTCGCATATTAGCTACACCCAATGCTCAAGTAGGATCATAGTGCCCCTTAGTTGGTGCGTTATAAGAGAAGATGGATATTCAAATAAAAATAAAAATTGCATAAAGTAAACAGAAAGGCCCTTCGTAGAGGGAAGTAGGGATTTGTAGAGATGCCAGAGCTCAAAGCGGAAAAAGATAGAGATAAAACATTTTGGGTGGCATGGTTTTCCTGTCAATGAAAACGATCGAGTAGTTCCCAATACTTTCCTTGCTAGATATATCATTGGCGGTTCCCAAATAAAAAATAAAGTTTATTCCTTTTTCCACCATACTTTCACATTCCACAGCTAACTGTATCCACAAGTGTCATCCATACTATCACTTTCCAAGGAATTTATTATTTTACAACATGAAGTAAATTCATTTTTCATTTCTGGATTGGGAATCCCTAATACCTTTGTCGTACTCTTGTGCAATGACAAGTGAAGAAACACTCATCTTGAGAATAACACATCTAACATCGAAAAATATCAGCCACCCCCTACCATTTCATGAGCGATACAAGCACACAAAAAGGAAATTTATTTTGAAAATTAGAGATGGCACATAAAATTTGCTTGGAACGGCACAAAAATGCCGCATATAGGTATGTATAGTGGACTCATATGGCAAAACTAGGTTTAAGGATTTTGGATGCACAAGTAGTAATCCCACTTAGTACTAGTGAGGGCTAGCAAAAGATTGAGAAGCATCCAACCAAGAAAAAAACTCTCATAAGCGATCATTAAGCATAACTAACACCGAATAATGCACCATAAGTAGGATGTAATTTCATTGCATAACTATTGACTTTGGTGCTTGCATAGGGAATCACAAACCTTAACATCAATATTCTTACTAAAGCATAATTACTCATCAACATGACTCACATATCACTATCATCATATCTCAAAACTATTACAAAGAGTCAAGTTTATTTGTCCAATGATCTTCATGAAAGTTTTTATTATAACCCTCTTGAATATCTATCACTTTGGGACTAGTTTCATATGTTGCTTTTGATATCTCAAACAAATCTAAGTGAAGAACATGAGCATAATTTTTTTTCTCTCAAAATAATTTAAGTGAAGCATGTGAGAATTTCTTCAAAATTTTACTAACTCTCAAATAAATCTAAGTGAAGCATGTGAGAATTTCTTCAAAATTTTACTAACTCTCAAATAAATCTAAGTGAAGCATGAGAGCATTTCTTCAAAAATATTAAAGCACGCCATGCTCAGAAAGATATAAGTGAAGCATAGAGCAATTCCATAGCTCAAAAAATTTAAGTGAAGCACATAAAGCAATTCTAACAAATCATAGCATAATTTTGGCTCTCTCAGAAAGGTGTGTCCAGCAAGGATAGATGACACAAACTAAAAAGCAAAACAAGCAAAGACTCATATAATACAAGATGCTCCAAGAAAAACTCACGATATGTGACAAATAAAAATATAGCTCCAAGTAAAATACCGATGGTCGTTAGAAGAAAGAGGGGATGCCACTCGGGGCATCCCCAAGCTTAGTTGTTTGTTCCTCTTTGGATAATAACTTGGGGTGCCATGGATCATCCCCAAACTTAGGCTCTGCTTACTCCTTATTCCTTAATCCATCATGGTCTCACCCAAAACTTGAAAACTTCAGCCACACAAAACTCAACAAAACCTTCATGAGATCCGTTAGTATAACAAAGCAAATCACTACTCTAAGTACTGTTGAAAACACATTCATATTTTATTTTTTGCATTATATCTACTGTATTCCAACTTTATGGCTTATACCCTCCAATAGAAACCATAGATTCATCAAAATAAGCACACAATGCAAAGAAAACAAAATCTGTCAAAAACAGAATAGTCAGTGGCAATCTAAAAACTTTGAGTACTTCTGTAACTCCAAAAATTCTGAAAAATTGGGAAAATGTGGGAAATTTGTATGTAAATCCTTTGTACAAAAATCAGGATTTTATCATGCTTTTGTGATTAAGTAGATTGTTTTACCGGGCGCAAAAGTTTCTATTTTTGAACAAGATCAAATCAACTATCACCCAGCATGATCCCAAAGAACATAAAGAAAAAGACAAAAATAAATTTTATTCATTGGGTTGCCTCCCAACAAGCGCTATCGTTTTATGCCCCTAGCTAGGCATAATGCATAGATCTAAGTGTTGTCATCTTTAGTTTCAAACTCCTCAATCAAACACTTAGAATTCTTCAAAGATTTAGCATACAAATTTCAATAACAATCCTCCTAATAACAAGTTTGAAGAATTCATTCTTGCAAGTAGGGTCTTTTATCACTTCAATAAACTCTGGGTGAATACTAATCATCTTAAGATCTTCTTTGTTACTATTAGAAGTTGCACCCTTGTTTTTAGTGACTTGAGTGATCTTGCCATTTTTTACTAGAGTTATTTCAATGGTTTTAGCGGAAGAAAAAGGCTTGCTTAAATTACTAAAAATTTCTTCCAACTTATCAAATCTAGCAGGGCTCTCCTCTATTCTCTCGTTGAATGCAGGTTGTTTTTCTTTTAGTACCTTAAGAGCATCTCCCACTTTTGAACCAATTCTATTAGCAAGATTATGCATCCTTTTATCCAATTTTTCAATGTTTTCTTCAGTGAGCATTTTCTTTTCAATAACTTCTAGCCTTTCCATAACATGCTCAAGAGTTAAAGTTGCTTCATTAATCATGAGAGGTTGTGAACCCACTAGATTTCCCATAGAATTAAAGGCATCTAGAGAAGAACGCATCAAGAAATTCCCACCAGTAATCGTATCAAGGACGGATCTATACCATGTAGCGATGCCCACATAAAAATAGCGAAGAAGAACAATGGTAGGTTGCTTATGAATAGATCTATTATGAGCATGGCAAATCCTATGCCAAGCATATTTTAAATTATCCCCTCCCATTTGTTTGAAGTTAAGAACCTCATTCTCAGGGTGCATGCAATAGAGGAAGAACTATCCATAATGGCAAAAAGTGACAAACAAAATTGCACACGAAAACAGATCTGACAAGAAAACGGCGAACGAAAAAGAGGGCAAATAAAACAGCAAATTTTTGTGATGTGGGGGTGATGAAAATGAGAGGCAAATGGCAAACAATGTAAATTGCAAGGAGATGAGATTTGTGATTAGGAATGTGATAGATGTTGATGATGTCTCGCCGGCAACGGCGTCAGAAATTCCTTTTGATGCGGCTTGAACTACGTCGGTATTTCCGCAAAGAGGAAGGGATGATGCAGCACAACTACGGTAGGTATTTCCCTCAGTTATGAAACCAAGGTATCAATCCAGTAGGAGAACCAAGCAACACTATGTAAATGGCACATGCACGCAAAGAACAAATACTTGCAACCCGCGCGTATAAGGGGTTGTCAATCCCTTCTTCGGGTAACGGCGCCATAAATTGTCAAGTTGACGGGATAAAATTGTGATAGATTGGATAAATAGATCTCGAATAAACGCGAAATAAACAATGCAGATACAAATTTCATCAAGGTATTTTCGGGGTTTTGGAATAATAGGTCTGAAAATAAAAGCGAATAAAAATAGATCTCAAAGCAAATATGATAAAGAATAGACCCAGGGGCCGTAGATTTCACTAGTGGCTTCTCTCGATAAAAATAGCATATGGTGGGTAAACAAATTACCGTTGGGAAATTGATAGAGATTCAGATAGTTATGATGATATCGAGGCAATGATAATTATATAGGCATCACGTACAAGATTAGTAGACCGACTCCTGCCTGCATCTACTACTATTACTCCACACATCGACCGCTATCCAGCATGCATCTAGTGTATTAAGTTCATGGAGAAACGGAATAATGCAATAAGAACGATGACATGATGTAGACAAGATCTATTCATGTAGGAATAGACCCCATCTTGTTATCCTTAATAGCAATGATGCATACGTGATATGTCCCCTTCTGTCATTGGGATTGAGCACTGTAAGATCAAACCCATCACAAAGCACCTCTTCCCATGGCAAGAAAAGTCGATCTAGTTGGACTTACTAAACCAAAGATTCAAAGAAGAAATATGAGTCTATAAGCAATCATGCATATAAGAGATCAGAACTCAAATAACTTTGATGGATGAAATAGATCTGATCATAAACTCAAAGTTCATCGAATCCTAACAAACACACCGCAAAAAGAGTTGCATCAAATGGATCTCCAAGAGACCATTGTATTGAAGATCAAAAGAGAGCAAGGAAGCCATCTAGCTACTGCCTACGGACCTAAAGGTCTACAATGAACTACTCACGCATCATCGGAGAGGCCCCAATGAGGATGATGAACCCCCTGTGATGGTGTCTAGATTGGATCTGGTGTTTCTGGAACTTGCGGCGGCTGGATTGTGTTTCGTCGACTCCCCTATTTTTTTTTATTTTTGGGGTATTTATAGAGTAAAGAGGTTGTGCGGGAGGTGGTCGAGGTGGGCACAACCCACCAGGGCGCGCCTGGGGGCCCAGGCGCGCCCAGGTGGGTTGTCCTCCCCTCGGAGCCCCCCTCTGGTACTTTCTTGGCCCATCATGTGTCTTCTGGTGCAGAAAAAAATCTCCAAAAAGTTTCTCTGCGTTTGGACTCCATTTGGTATTGATTTTCTGCAAAGTAGAAAACAAGCAAAAACAGCAAATAGCACTCGGCACTATGTCAATAGGTTAGTCCCAAAAAATGATATAAAGTTGCTCTAGCATGATTGTAAAACATCCAAGAATGATAATATAACATGATGGAACAATAAAACATTATATATATGTTGGAGACATATTAGTGGACTATTCCTTACATAGCTTACTTGCTCAGTCAAGAGCTCCCCGAGAATGAGGTTGAGGCATGACAGATTGTCCGTCGATCGAAACCCTATATTGTCATGGGAGATCAGCTTTACAAGAAAAGTACCTCTGGCGTAACACAACGTTGCATCTCACCCGAGTATAGGGGATCAATTGTAGTCCTTTTGATAAGTAAGAGTGTTGAACCCAACATGGAGCAGAAGGAAATGACAAGTGGTTTTCAGCATGGTAACTTTTGCGAGCACTGAAATTGTTGGTAACAGGTAGTTTCATAGCAAGATAATTTGTAACGAGCAAGTAACGGTAATAGTAAGTAATAGTGCAGCAAGGTAGCCCAATCCTTTTGTGGCAAAGGACAGGCCAGAACATTATCTTATAATAAGCAAAGTGTTCTCGAGGGTACATGGGAATTTCATCTAGTCACTTTAATCATGTTGGTTTGATTCGTGTTCTCTACTTTGATATATAATTTGATATGTGGTTGGACCGCTACTTAGGTGTTGTTCTTACTTGAACAAACCTCCTACTTATGATTATCCCCCTCGCAAGCATCCGCAACTACGAGAAAAGTATTAAGATAAAATCTAACCACAACATTAAACTTTTGTGTCCAAATCGGTCCCTAACAAAGTAGCACATAAACTAGTGTTTAAGCTTCTGTCACTCTAGCAACCCATCATCTAATAACTACTACATAATGCATTCCCTTAGGCCCAAATACAGTGAAGTTTCATGTATGACACCATAAGAGAATCACAACATACATATCATCAAAATATTGAACACATATCAAGTTCACATGATTACTTGCAACAAGTTTCTCCGTGACCTCAAGAAAAAAAGTAACTACTCACAAATGATAATCATGCTCAAGATCAGAAGGGTATTAAATAGCACAATAGATCTGAACATATAATCTTCCACCAAATAAACCATATAGTAATCAACTACAAGATGTAATAAACACAACTAGTCACCCACAAGCACCAATCTAAGGTTCCGGCACAAAGATTGAACACAAGAGATGAACTAGGGTTTGAGATGAGATTGTGTTGTTGAAGATGTTGATGGAGATTTCCCTCCCCTAGATGGGAGAGTTGTTGGTGATGATGGTGACGACAATTTCCCCCTCCAAGAGGGAAGTTCCCACGGCGGAATCGCTCCCCCGGAGGGCAAAAGTGCTCCTACCCAAGTTCCGCCTCGAGACAACGGCGCTTCATCTCGAAAGTTCTCTCCTGATTATTTTTCTAGGTCAAAATGACCTATATACCAGAAGATGGGCACCAGAGGTGGGCCGAGGAGGGCACAACCCACCAGGGCGCGCTTGGGGGGCTTGGCGCGCCCAGGTGGGTTGTGCCCACCTGGTGGACCTCCTCCAGTAGTTATTTGCTCCAGTATTTTTTATATATTGCAAAATAATTCTCTGTAAATTCAGCTCATTTGGAGATGTGTAGAATAGGTAACTCTAATGTAGCTTTTCTAGGTCCAGAATTCTAGCTGCCGGCATTCTCCCTCTTTGTGTAAACCTTGCATATTATGAGAGAAAAGGCATTAGAAAATACTCCAAAAAGCATTATTATGCATAAAAACATTATAAATAACAATAGGAAAATATGATGCAAAATGGACGTATCAGCTCCCCCAGGCTTAGAACTCGCTTGTTCTCAAGCGAAAACCGAAATCGAAAAACAAGTCCACATGCTTAGAGAGAGAGAGGTATCAATAAAAACAAAATACAGACATAGAAGCATCATGTATATTACAGCAACAAAGTTTATCATAGAACTTCCATCATATAACTTCTCATGAACAAGTAACAATTCATCACAACATTGAAGTATAAAGCATAAACTCTATTGAAACCAACAAACTATGTTCTCAGTCAACTTTGCAACTACAATTCATCATCTTTTCAGGAAGGGTCACATATCAGAGCATTTTGGCAAGTTCACATACTCAACCATCATATAGTCTTCTATGATTGCCAACACTCACCGCATACACATGAAAAAAAAAGTTTCAATCGGACACATAGAAAGATAGGGGCATATAGTTTCACGTCCCAACGTATTCACCTCAAGGGTGATGTCAACAATAATAACTCATGTCCACCCATATCCAGCTGGATATAAGTGCCTAGATCTTTCCTCACCACATGATGCTTGCAAAAGGAGAAAATAAAAAGGAATAGAGAAGAATACTTTGACGCTTGCATAAAAGTAAATACACAAAAGTAAAAGATAGGCCCTTTGCTGAGGGAAGCAGAGGTTGCCATGCGCTCTTTGGTTGTATGCTCAATCTGTTAGTGCAAAAGAACGTCACGCTATATTGACCCTTGTGATAGCAACCTTTACTATGCAGTCTGTCGCTTTTATTATTTTGCCATCACAAGTTCGTACAACGCTCAATTTTCTCTTACACTAAATGATCTAACACATTTAGAAGCAATTTTTATTGCCTTATTGCACTGATGACAACTTACTTAAAGGATCTTACCCAATCCATTAGTAGGTATGGTGGACTCTCAAAATAAGATTTGGGTTTAAGTGTTTATGGATGCGCAAGTAGTATCTCTACTTAATGCGGAATTTTTGGCTAGAAAAGATATTGAGCAAGCAGCACATGTTAAAGGATCTATGAAAATATAAATTCTATGTGAATATGAACAAACATAGATCATTACGTTGCCTTCCTTGTCCAACGTCAACAATTTTGGCATATAATATTTTGATGTGGGCTCACAATCATAAAAGATGTCCAAGATAGTGTATTTGCATGTGAATCTTCTCTTCCCTTATTAATTCTTTCATGAATTGCATCATTGACCAGTGCTATGTTTGTCAATCTCCAATTAAGTTTACCTCTTATACTTTTCCTTATGTGATGTCATTACTTACCATAAGATTATTATATGATCTTTTTCATTTAGTTCCCTTTCTTTTTATTGGAACATAAAAGTAAAGAAAGCAAAACTCGAAGTAAACTTTATTATATATCTCGCACACGATTACAAAGATAGATCACTAAGCAAACACTTACGAAAAATCAAACTAAACTTTTATTTAACTAAATCAAAAGATAACTAAAGATCGAACTAAGATAAATAAAGGCCAAGATAATGGTGGCGATATGATATCAGGGACCTCCCCCAAGCTTGGAACATGCCAAGGGGAGTTCTCATACCATGAACTCAAGTATCCTTTGGTGGTGAAGAAGAAGGAGGTGGTGGTGATGAGGTTGTAGCAATCTTGTCCTTCAGGCTCAAAAGATACTCCAATCTATGGATGACGCTCCGGAGGGAAATGATGTTCTCTTGCAATATTATATTTTCACGAGTGAGATATTTATTTTGTGCACGAACCGTTTCGATGAGCCGAAAAGCTTTGATCTTTGTGGGGGTAGGATGATCATAATAACGTTCAAGGATATCTTGTTCCTCAGCAGGAAAGGCTTGCTCTACTGCCGCCGCTTGGTCTCCAACTACTTCCTTGCTCTTATCCCCCTTGAAGGCTTCCTTCAGTTCTTCTCTCTTTTGTTCTATCTTTATCAACCAAGCATCTTCTTGTACGTTGTCGGAGGAGGGAGAAGACATGATGCCTGGCCTGAAAAACTCTGACAGAAAAACAACAAGAAATAAGAACGAGAGGTTTCTCTGCGATATGGTGAACAATACGTTCGGGGGATATATAAAGATTTTTATCTTGGGAAACAAGCAAACGGGAGAAAAACGGAGTCCGGAAGGTACCCAAGTGTAACGCCCTCAATGCGGCTATATCTCCCACGTGTCGAAGCACGACTTAGAGGCATAACCGCATTGAAAGCAATGTCGCAAGTGAGGTAATCTTCACACAACCCATGTAATACATAAGGGAAAGAGATACATAGTTGGCTTACAATCGCCACTTCACACAATTACATGAATAAAACATTACATCATCCAAATACAATCAAGGTCCGACTACGGAACCAAAATAAAAGAATAACCCCAAATGCGACAAAGGTCCCCGATCGACCCCAACTGGGCTCCGCTACTGATCAACTAGAATGAAACAATACAAAGGACAAGATCTTCATCGAGCTCCTCCTAAGCTTGGTTGCATCATCTGCACGGACTCATCGACACCTGCAAGCTGGTTTTGGAAGTATCTGTGAGCCACGGGGACTCAGCAATCTCGCACCCTCACGATCAAGACTATTTAAGCTTATGGGTAAGGTAAAAGGTATGAGCTGGAGCTGCAGCAAGCAACTAGCATATATGGTGGCTAACATACACAAAAGAGAGCGAGAAGAGAAGGCAAAGCACGTTCGAGAAAGTATGATCAAGAAGTGATCCTAAAACAACCTACGTCAAGCATAACTCCAACACCGTGTTCACTTCCCGGACTCCGCCGGAAAGAGACCATCACGGTTACACACGCGGTTGATGCATTTTAATTAAGGTCAACTTCAGGTTTTCTACAACCGGACATTAACAAATTCCCATCTGCCCATAACCGCGGGCACGGCTTTCGAAAGTTCAAATCCCTGTAGGGGTGTCCCAACTTAGCCCATGACAAGCTCTCACGGTCAACGAAGGAATAGACCTCCTCCCGAGACATTCCGATCAGACTCGGTATCCCGGTTCTACAAGACATTTCGACAGGGTAAAACTAAACCAGCAACACCGCCCGAATGTGCCGACAAATCCCGATAGGAGCTGCACATATCTCGTTCTCAGGGCACACTCAGATGAAACTAGCTACGAGTAAAACCAACCCTCAAGTTTCCTCGAGGTGGCCCCGCAGGCAGCTCAGTTCGGACCAACACTCAGAGGAGCACTGGCCCGGGGGGGTTAAAATAAAGATGACCCTTGAGTCCGCGAAACCCAAGGGAAAAAGAGGCTAGGTGGCGAATGGTAAAACCAATGTTGGGCATTGCTGGAAGAGCTTTACTCAAGGCGAACTGTCCAGGGGTTCCCATTATTACCCAACCGCGTAAGGGACGCAAAATCCGGGAACATAACACCGATATGATGGAAACTAGGGCGGCAAGAGTGGAACAAAACACCAGGCATAAGGCCGAGCCTTCCACCCTTTACCAAGTATATAGATGCATTAATTAAATAAGATGTATTGTGATATCCCAACAAGTAAACATGTTCCAACATGGAACATCATCTCCATGTTCCAACGAGGAACAAACTTCAATCTTCACCTGCAACTAACAACGCTATAAGAGGGGTTGAGCAAAGCGGTAACATAGCCAAACAACGGTTTGCTAGGACAAGGTGGGTTAGAGGCTTGGTTCAACAATATAGGAGGCATGATAAGCAAGTGGTAGGTATCACAGCATAGGCATAGCAAAAGAGCGAGCATCTAAGCAAGCAAAGATAGAAGTGATTTCGAGGGTATGATCATCTTGCCTGAAATCCCGCAAGGAAGAAGAACGAGTCCATGAAGAAGATAAACGGAACGTAGACGAATGGGTCCTCACAAACGCGATGTTATCGGAACCAACCCGAAGAAGCAAACACCGGAAAAGAAGCACACAACATAGTAAACAACCAACACATGAACATGGTATGATATGTGGGATGCGGTATGCGATGCATATGCATGATGTGACAAGGAATTCATGAACCTGGCCTCAACTTGGAAATCCAAGTGTGCCACTGGAAAGATGAGATGAAATCGCTTGAAAACAATATAAAGATCACCGGAATCGGAGTTACGGTTTGGAAATGGCAAGCAATTCAAATATGACACCGGTCTGCGATTTACAGCAAGTAGCCATCTAAATGCAATGAGATGCACATGCTACCGCATCCAAACATGACAAAAAATACATGGCAGGGATGCATTCATGATGCTTAATAAAAATCTAGCACTGAGCTACGACCAATTCATCCATTAACAGGTTCAAACAAGCATGGCAAAAATGCATATGGTAAACAGATCTCAGACTTGGTGAAATTAACACAAGCCTGGAATTTCAGATCAGGTAGCACACTTCGGAGCATGAAAACTATATGCTAGAGGACCTGAACATGGCAAAGTAAAGCACGGCATGGAGCTACTCAAAGAGCTTAACAAAAGTCCCTTAGTGACCTTGAGCCAAAAGGGATCAGAAAATACAATTGCAAGCATGTGAACATGTCAAAAACATAATCAGTTCTCAGACTTAGTGAAAACTGGAGCATGCTGAAAACAGATATCAAATAGGCATGTTTACGAGCTCGAAGCACTCACTACGGAGCAAGTCATGACAAGCTAAGCATACACCCATCAAGAATACACAAAATGCAAGCTAGACATGGCAAGAACAATAACATAGCATGCACAGAACAACTACAACATCCTCGGCAGAATCGCTAACAAGTAGACAATCTGCCCAGATTCACGAAATAGCAAAAGTAGAGCTCGATTAACTCAAGCTAGGGTGCTCCATAATTGCAAACAAAAGCATGGATGGATAGAGAACTACAAGATTAACAAAACATCCTTACTGATCATCCTCAAAATAGGCACGGGTCACTAGGAAACAACATGAAAATATGGCATAATGAGATAAACAGACCAAGGACTTAGTGGAAATGCTAAGTCCCTGAAATCAGCATTAACAAGTGCACCATTTTGCAAGCTTGTGCTAGTCACCACACACATCACAAAAAAACATGGGTTGCACCTCTGGAAAGATGGCAAAACCCTTAACAAAACATATGTAGAGCTCATGGGCATATCATGCACACAATAATCATGGCAAAAATGACATAGCTAAATGGTGCAGCAGATCTGACAATTATCTCAAGTAGCACTCTTCTAACAGCATTTCGGGCATCAAGATGAACTCAAATGAAAATGATGCAATGAGATGAAATGATGTACTCTCTGAGATGAACATTTTGATATGCTACGTGCACAAATCGGAGTTACGGATGCGGAGTTACGGCATGATGAAGTTTGCAAAAAAAATACTGGAGAGGGGGAAAGTCAACTGCTAGATCTAGGGTTCCTCGCGGCGCGCGAACCGAGGTAGGATCTGAGCTCGCCGGAGCTGCACTGTTCACCGGAGAGAAGACGGCGGCGGCCGGAGCGGCGGAGTCGCCGGCCCCGGGCGCGGCGGAGGTGGCCGTGGGCGACGAGGTCGCCGGAGCGGCGAGACGCGGCGCGGGCGGCGCGACGGAGGAGCTGCCGGAGCGGGGCGGCTCCGGTGGCGGAGCCTCGCCGGCGCGGGAGGAGGAGATGGGGCGGCGGTGCCGTTCTGCGACGGCGGGAGCAGGTGGGCCGCGGGGGCCCGGTGCAGCGGCTCGGCCACTCAGGAGCCAACATGTGGCGGCGGCGCGGGGAGGACGGACATGTCCGGTCTGCGAGTTTTGTCCGGCAGCGGCGGGTGGAGATAGATCTAGGGTTTGGGGAAGAAGGACCCATGGATTTCGGAGGGGGGCTATAAATAGGCATAAAGGGAGCTAGGAGAGTCCAAATGAGGTGCAGTTTTCGGCCACGCGATTGTGATCGAACGCTCTAGATGATGGAGAAGGTTTTGGTGGGTTTTGGGCCAAATTGGAAGGGTGTTGGGCTGCAAGACACACGAGGCCTTTTCGGTCCCTCGGTTAACTGTTGGAGCATCAAACGAAATACAAATGGTACGAAACTTGACAGGCGGTCTACCGGTAGTAAACCAAGGCCGCTTGGAAAGTCTCGGCCCAATCCGGAAATGTTTAATACCCGCACACGAAAGAAAGGTAGAAATGACCACTGGAGGAGAACGGCGCTGGAATGCAAAACGGACAACGGGGAAAAAGCTCGGATGCAAATGAACATGTATGCAAAAGAAATGCACATGATGACAAGATATGCAATGCATGACACGCAAGCAATGACAAGGCAAACAACAGCGAATAACTGGATGACACCTGGCACATCGGTCTCGGGGCGTTACACCGAGGTGGGCACAACCTACCTAGGCACGCCTAGCAAGCCAGGCGCGCCCTGGTGTCTTGTGCCCACCAGGGTTGCCTTCCTGGTTGTTTCTTATTTTCCTAATTATTGTAGTTTTCTAAAACTGATATTTTTTGGATTTTTCGGAATCCTTTTACTTACCGTATCATGTACCTCCTCTTTTTCACGATTCTGGAGTGTTCCAGAAGGTTTCTTTTATGTGTTCCCATGGAGTCACATTTGGACAATATTGCTTTCAACTTTAATGAGCGTACCTGAGATATAATGTTTTATTATTTGCCCATTGACAACCTTTAGGTTGGTACCTTCGGCATTATTTATTTTGATAGCTATAGAACGATAAACTTCTTTGGTAATATATGGTTCTTCCCATTTGGAGAAGTTTTCCTGCAAAGAATCTTAAACGAGTGTTGTACAAAAGAACATATTCTCCAACTTTAAATTCCCGCTTTTGGATTCTTTTGTCATGCCACCTTTTAACTTTTTCTTTAAATAACTTGGCATTTTCATAGGCTTGGGTTCTCCATTCATCTAGCACTGGTACAACAAGGTGCTATACAAACAGTTTTTAACCCCTTTCCGCGACGGCGTTATGAACCGTCACCAAGTGAGTGACTGCGATAGGGAGGTCCTTCACACACGACCCAGAAACCGTCGGGGATAGGCCCTCCTAGCACACACGCTTGGCAAAATGAGGTCACGTGTGACGGGCGAGCGATCAAATACGGTTATACGTATAGTTGTGCTAAAAAATACAATTATATAGGCCAAATTGTTTTCGCTCGTAAGTACATCCCACACAGTCAGTCCTGGCTAAACGCTTCTGTTCGCATGTACATTCCACACAGTTAATCAAGGAATACATTTATGTTAGTATGTACATCCCACACAGTTAATCCAAGAAGTATGTTTCCGTTCATATATACGTCCCACACAATCACTCCAAGGAAAACGTTTCCATTCACAGGTACATCACACACTGTTTTCCCCGTTAAATAGTTTGTGATAGCGTTGCCATTGCAGATGATATTAAAAAATTTATCATCTGCGTTATTGAATGCATCACACACGGTGCGTAGAAGAAACTGTGTGGCAAAGGTTATCCATCACACACACTTTTTATGTGGTAAACGTTTGCGCAAGGTGGCCTAACGCAAATAGTTTTCAAGAGGATGTCGTGTGTGATTGTTCATTGATTTAACACAGTTTATTTCTAGAAACTGTGTGTGTTGCCTGAGGTCATCGCCCATGATGTTTTCTCAATAACCGTTTGTAATAGAAAAACCCAATTAGTAGGTTAATTAGCCATTAGCAGGCTAATTGCCTATTATTAATAATCCATTTATTAATCTAATTGACATTTCATATTAAGCACACAATATATTTCATTTTCATATTAAGGAAGAAGGATTTCATAATTGAAATACATCGGA
Organism: Triticum aestivum; assembly: GCF_018294505.1. Classification (NCBI taxonomy): domain Eukaryota; kingdom Viridiplantae; phylum Streptophyta; class Magnoliopsida; order Poales; family Poaceae; genus Triticum; species Triticum aestivum. The sequence continues at coordinate 95,863,201 of NC_057794.1, forward strand.
GTACAACATCATATAGCTTCGACACTCAGCTACTCCATTACACAACTGCACCAGCACCAAGTTTCACATGCAACATCTATAACCTTTCGAAATTAGCATCATACACAGAACATAGACATATGAATCTCATCTGGAAAAATGCTGAAGCGGAAGGCAAATACTGAGCCTTCATTGATGTTGAAGGTCTTTGCAACTTTAGGCCAGTGCCTATGGATGATTGACCGTCCATCTTTCATCCTCTTCAGGAACACTTCAATATTGAACCGTGGGTGTTGTATGAATACCTTGCTCGCCTCCTGACCATACAGGTGGGTTGAGAGGTAATCATCAGTGATCTGCTTTGGAAAGGCCTGAAAACAAGGATATGCATAAATATCTTCCCTATATTGGAAATGGGGCAAAGGAATAAAAAAGGCAAGGTATAATAGTTAGTACCATCCTATGTGAAATGATGTCTTCTTCATTGTGCAGACAAAGATCTTGTTGTTTTTGTCGCTAATTTCTTTATCCTAACAATCTTTCTGAGTTTCTTGACTTGACTGATATTCATCGACAACTCATTTCCCCATATGCAAAAAAGGGTCAAACAGTGGGTCAAAACCTCTGGCAGTGGGACCTACATGTGCAAGACCAAATTGTTAAAAAAAAACTAAATATTGGAATGGTCCATGCAATTGCACAATAATGTAGTATTAGACAAAGGACCATGCATGTGCAACCCTCGATTGTAAACCTTAGTGCTTCCCATTGTTTCCCCGCAACACATATAAGGTAGTTAATGATCAGGTTAATTGAGGGTTCGCATGCTATCAGTAAAATATGTTGTTGAAAAATTAGCACATTACAGATTCATCAGATCAATTTAAGTCACTGAAAACGCATTTATCCAAACCAAGGATGACTAAGAACTAGGAAATATAGCAATTGTATATGTTTCTCATGTATTAAGTGAAGCCAAATTTGACTTATTCCTCACATGCACAACAATACAAAATTCTACCCACGACAATTGGACATCGCATTGCAGAATTGAACCAAGCAGTTAACTAAACACCACAACAAATGAACCAAACATTAACTGAGCACCACATTGCACAATATGACATACTCCTAATAGAAGATCAGACAGTTAACCAAACCCAGCATGCTTAACAACTTGGAAATATGGCAATTGTATTTGTTTCTCATGTATTTAGTACAGCCAAATTTGATTTATTTCTCACATGGTATACAATAACAGAATGCACCCACAACAATTGAACATCGCATTGCAGAATTGAACCAAACAGTTAACTAAACACCACAACAAATGAACCAAACGTTAATTGAGCACCACATTGCACAATGTATAACATACTAGAAGATCAGACAGTTAACCAAACCAAGCATGCTTGACAACTTGGAAATGTAGCAATTGTATTTGTTTCTCATGTATTTTGTATAGGTAAATTAGATTTACTTCTCACATAGAAGACAATACAAAATTGCAGCCTGAAGAATTGAACATCACATTTGTAGAATTGAACCAAACAGTTAATTGAAGATGACAACTCATTGACCAAACAGTTAATAAGTGAGCACCACATTGCATGACATATAGAACATATACACTAGAGCAACAGATTGCATGGTAAAAGTAGATAGGACAATTCACTAGAATTTGTTAAGGAAAGGCAGGAGCAGCACATGCAATGGGTAAACCGAGCATGCTTAACCGGCGTAGCTAGAAAACTAAACATAGGTCCTTATAGTGAGCTAATAAGACAAGGTACCCCTCGTCGTCGGAGATATTGATGATGATCGGCTCCTTGTACATGGAAGAGAGCGAGGCCTCAACATCGTGGGTGCCCTTGTCATAGTGGTGAGTTGCCTAAGTCGCTCCGGGCACCAACCTGCTAGCTATTAAGTTGAGGTAAGCACAGGCACGCTAAAAAACACCTCGTAGTCTTCGTCAAAGGCACCAACAGTGTCCTCGAGAAAACGCCACGAACTATCGTTTAAAGCAGCTAACCGCATCACGACGTCGGTGCACGAGGCGTCAATGGTGGACTACAGCACACCCACACTTCTTAATCGAGCAAGTTCAACAATTAAACAGAGCTAGCTGACCTAAACATTACTCTAACAAATTAAAGACAAGTTCTCCTAATTAAACAAAACAAAGAGTATTACTACGGCTGGTGCTCGTCGATCTCCGCCGCCTCCTCCATGTCCAGCTCACGCCCGACGATCTCCTGGGGAAGGGGCTCCATGGCATCCATCGCACCATATTCGTCAAGCATCTCGCCATCCGTGTCTGCCATCTCTTTGGAAAAGGAGGCCACAAGATGGGCGTGGGCGACCGCGATCTAGGCTTGGACGGGCTCCGTCATGGCAAGGTATGCAGCGTGTCAGGACCCCGATTCCAAGTCACATCGATCTAGCCGGTAACACCTCATATCACTTTGCGGCCTCACGCACGGTATTCCCACGGGTATCGCCTTACCATGGCCCGGGACCGTTTGTGCCTTTTGGCTCACGTATATGATAGTGTTGCTAGCATCCATATGACGGAGAACCCAGGCCGACATGGCTAGTCGTGAACCCAAAGCGGCACCAACCTATGGGGACAGGCATACATGAATCACATCGAGCGTGTCGGTCAGCAGCGTGTGAATCCGGGCTGTAGCACTGGGCTAACAGGACTCCGAGAACCCGGGCTGTAGCAGGCTAGGCAGGACTCTGGATGTCAACGCGTGACATTTCCCCGAAGGGACAGACACAGGAACGAAGTGAAACACATGCCGGCCAGTCAAGTTCCTGAGAAGTAGTGTGATACGTCTCCAACGTATCTATACATTTTGATTGCTCCATGCTATATTATCTACTGTTTTGGACTATATTGGGCTTTATTTTCCACTTTTATATTATTTTTGGGACTAACCTATTAACCGGAGGCCCAGCCCAGAATTGTTGTTTTTTGCCTATTTCAGTGTTTCGAAGAAACGGAATATCAAACAGAGTCCAAACGGAATGAAACCTTCGGGAACGTGATTTTCTCACCGAACGTGATCCAGGAGACTTGGACCTTACGCCAAGGCATCATAGAGGCGGTCACGAGGGTGCCCCCCCTAGGGCGCGCCCCCTGCCTCGTGGGCCCCTCGGAGCTCCACCGACGTACTTCTTCCTCCTATATATACCTACGTACCCCCAAATGAACAGAGACAGAGCCAAAAACCTAATTCCACCGCCGCAACTTTCTGTATCCACAAGATCCCATCTTGGGGCCTGTTCCGGAGCTCCACCGGAGAGGGCCGTCAACACGGAGAGCTTCTACATCATCATAGCCCCTCCGATGAAGTGTGAGTAGTTTACCTCAGACCTTCGGGTCCATAGTTAGTAGCTAGATGGCTTCTTCTCTCTTTTTGGATCTCAATACAAAGTTCTCCCCCTCTCTCGTGGAGATCTATTCGATGTAATCTTATTTTTCCGGTGCATTTGTTGAGACCGATGAATTGTAGGTTTATGATCAAGTCTATCTATGAATAATATTTGAATCTTCTCTGAATTCTTTTATGTATGATTGGTTATCTTTGCAAGTCTCTTCGAATTATCAGTTTGGTTTGGCCTACTAGATTGGTTTTTCTTGCCATGGGAGAAGTGCTTAGCTTTGGGTTCGATCTTGCGGTGTCCTTTCCAAGTGACAGAAGGGGCAGCAAGGCACATATTGCATCGTTGCCATCGAGGATAACAAGATGGGGTTCATTTCATATTGCATGAATTTATCTCTCTACATCATGTCATCTTGCTTAAAGCGTTACTCTGTTTATAACTTAATACTCTAGATGCATGCTGGATAGCGGTCGATGAGTGGAGTAATAGTAGTAGATGCAGAATCGTTTCGGTCTACTTGTCACGGACGTGATGCCTATATACATGATCATGCCTAGATATTCTCATAACTATGCTCAATTCTGTCAATTGCTCAATAGTAATTTGTTCACCCACCGTAGAATACTTATGCTCTTGAGAGAAGCCACCAGTGAAACCTATGGCCCCCGGGTCTATTCTCATCATATCAATCTCCATCACTTTAATCTTGCTTTGCTTTTTTACTTTGCCTTTTACTTTTCACTTTGCATCTCTATACCAAAAATACCAAAAATATTATATCTATCAGATCTCACTCTCGTAAGTGACCGTGAAGGGATTGACAACCCCTAATTGCGTTGGTTGCGAGTAGCTATCGTTTTGTGCAGGTACGAGGGACTTGAGCGTGGCCTCCTACTGGATTGATACCTTGGTTCTCAAAAACTGAGGGAAATACTTACGCTACTCTGTTGCATCATCCTTTCCTCTTCGGGGAAATCCAACGCAAGCTCAAGAGGTAGCAAGAAGAATTTCTGGCGCCGTTGTCGGGGAGTCTACGCAAAAAGTCAACATACCAAGTACCCATCACAATCCCTATCTCTCGCATTACATTAGTTGCCATTTGCCTCTCATTTTCCTCTCCCCCACTTCACCCTTGTCGTTTTCTTGCCCTCTCTCTCTCTCTATCCTCCCTCTCTATTTGCCTCTTTTTGCCCGTTTCTTGTTTGCTCGTATGGTTGGAATAGTTGTTTATTTATTACTAAACAGAGAACCTAAGACCTATGGATCATCATACGCTTGCTAATATTTTTAAGAGATCCAATTATGATGAACCAATTGCTAGTGAGTTTTGTGCACTAGATTATCTTTATGAGGTTTTGCTTGAAATTCGTGAATCTGAAAAGTGTGATGAATTACTTTATGAAGCGATTCATGATAGATCTTTGAATAAAAAGCATGATTGCAATGATTTTACTATAAACTCTATTGATGTCAATTGTGCTAATAATATGCAAAACCCTAAGCTTGGGGATGCTAGTTTTGCTATGTCCTCTACTTGTTGCAATGATCATGATTGGGGTGATTCTTCTTATGATATTGAAAATTTATTTAAGCCCCATGATGAATATGAGATTGATAATAGTGTTTGCAATATTATTGGAAGTGGTTTTGGAAGAGTGTCAACTTTAGATCCCACATATTTGGAGAATGTTCAATCTTATGAAGTTTTTGATAAAAGTGGGTTTGAAGAGGTCATGACTTTAGTTAATGTTAATCCCACTATTTTGGAAGATTGCCAACTTTGCATGCATGTGGATCGTGTTGAAAATATTTGATGTGATAGCTATTTTGTTGAATTTGCTTATGATCCCACATGTAATTATTATGAGAGAGGAAAATGTTTTGGTAGAAATTTTCATGTTACTAAATTACCTCTCGTTATGTTGAGATTACTACTGTTTCTTTCCTCTTCCATTCATATGCTTGTTTTTGCTTGCCATGATAATTTGTTTGCCTATAAGATGCCTATGCATAGGAAGTATGTTAGACTTAGATGTGTTTTTCACATGTTTTATGATGCTCTCTTTGTGATTCAATTCTTGTCTTTCATGTGAGCATCATTGAAATTATCAATGCCTAGCTAAAAAGGCTTTAAAGAAAAACGCTTGTTGGGAGAAAACCCAATATTTTTCCTTGCTGTTATTCAATAAATAAATTATTTAGCCTCTGTTTTGGTTGTGTTTTTTGTGTTTAATTAGTGTTTGTGCCAAGTAGAACCGTTGGGAAGACTTGGGGAAAGTCTTGTTGAACTTGCTGTAAAAAAACAGAAACTTTAGCGCTCACGAGAACTGCTGTCATTTTTATTTGGAGAGTGCTATTTAGTTAATTATTTTTGCAGATGATTAATATATAAATTCCTCACGTCCAGAAATTTCTTTTAGAATTTTTGGGGTTCCATAAGTTTTCGTTAGTTACAGATTACTACAGACTGTTCTGTTTTTGACAGATTCTGTTTTTCGTGTGTTGTTTGCTTATTTTGATGAATCTATGGTTAGTAAAATAGTTTATAATCCATAGAGAAGTTGGAATACAGTAGGTTTAACACCAATATAAATAAATAATGAGTTCATTACAGTACCTTGAAGTGGTTTTTTGTTTTCTTTCTCTAACGGAGCTCACGAGATTTCTATTGAGTTTTGTGTTGTGAAGTTTTCAAGTTTTGGGTGAATTCTTGTGATGGATTATGGAATAAGGAGTGGCAAGAGCCTAAGATTGGGGATGACCATGGCACCCCCAAGATAATCCAAGGACACCAAACAGTCAAAGCTTGGGGATGCCCCAGAAGGCATCCCCTCTTTCGTCCACTTCCATCGGTAATTTACTTGGAGCTATATTTTTATTCACCAACATGATATGTGTTTTGCTTGGAGCGTCTTGTATTATTTGTGTCTTTGTTTGTTAGTGTGCCACAATCATCCTTGCTGTACACACCTTTTGAGAGAGCCATACATGAATTAGAATTTGATAGAATACTCTATGTGCTTCACTTATATCTTTTTGAGCTAAGTAGTTTTGCTCTATGTGCTTCACTTATATCTTTTTGAGCTAATTAGTTTTGCTCTATGTGCTTCACTTATATCTTTTGAGCGTTATAATTTTGCTCTATGTGCTTCACTTAGATATTTTAGAGCACGGTGGTGGATTTGATTTAAAGAAACTATTGATCTCTCATGCTTCACTTAAATTATTTTGAGAGTCTTAATAGCATGGTAATTTGCTTAATAATAACATGCTTGGTATTCAAGATTTGTGAAACCTTCTTTTGAGTGTGTTGAATACTAAGAAAAGTTGGATGCTTGATAATTGTTTTGAGATATGGAGGTGATAATATTAGAGTCATGCTAGTTGAGTAATTGTGAATTTAAAGAATACTTGTGTTAAAGTTTGTGATTCCCGTAGCATGCATGTATGGTGAACTGTTATGTGATGAAGTCGGAGCATGATTTATTTATTGATTGTTTTCCTTATGAGTGGCGGTCGGGGACGAGCGATGGTCTTTTCCTACCAATCTATCCCCCTAGGAGCATGCGCATAATACTTTGCTTTGATAACTTCTAGATTTTTGCAATAAGTATATGGGTTCGTCATGACTAATGTTGAGTCCATGGATTATACACGCTTTTTCCCATCCTTCCACCATTGCTAGCCTCTCTAATACTGCGCACTTTTTGCCGGTATCATACACCCACCATATACCTCCCTCAAAACAGCCACCATACCTACCTATCATGGCATTTCCATAGCCATTCCGAGATATATTGTCATGCAACTTTCCATCGTTCCGTTTATTATGACACACTCCATCATTTTCATATTGCTACCATGATCATGTAGTTGACATCGTATTTATGGCAAAGCCACCGTTCATAATTATTTCATACATGTCACTCTTGATTCATTGCATATCCTGGTACACCGCCGGAGGCATTCATATAGAGTCATATTTTGTTCTAAGTATCGAGTTGTAATTGTTGAGTTGTAAGAAAAATAAAAGTGTGATGATCATCATTTTTAGAACATTGTCCCAAGTGAGGAAAGGATGATGGAGACTATGATTCCCCCATAAGTCGGGATGAGACTCCGGACGAAAAAAAGGCCATAAAAAGAGAAAATGCCCAAATAAAAAATGAGAGAAAAAGAGAGAAGGGACAATGTTACTATCCTTTTACCACACTTGTGCTTGAAAGTAGCACCAAGATCTTCATGATAGAGAGTCTCTCGTTATGTCACTTTCATATACTAGTGGGAATTTTTCATTATAGAACTTGGCTTGTATATTCCAATGATGGGCTTCCTCAAAATGCCCTAGGTCTTCGTGAGCAAGCGAGTTGGATGCACACCCACTTAGTTTCTTTTGTTGAGCTTTCATATACTTATAGCTCTAGTGCATCTATTGCATGGCAATCCCTACTCACTCACATTGATATCTATTGATAGGCATCTCCATAGCCCGTTGATACGCCTAGTTGATGTGAGACTATCTTCCCCTCTTTTTGTCTTCTCCACAACCACCACTCTATTCCATATATAGTGCTATATCCATGGCTCACGCTCATGTATTACGTGACGATTGAAAAAGTTTTGAAAATGTTAAAGTATGAAACAATTGCTTGGCTTGTCATCGGGGTTGTGCATGATTTTAAATACTTTGTGTGGTGAAGATAGAGCATAGCTAGACTATATGATTTTGTAGGGATAACTTTCTTTGGCCATGTTATTTTGAGAAGACATAATTGCTTTGTTAGTATGCTTGAAGTATTATTATTTTTATGTCAACATGAACTTCTTTCTTGAATCTTTCGGATCTGAATATTCATACCACAATTAAGAAGATTTGCATTGAAATTATGCCAAGTAGCACTCCGCATCAAAAATTCTCTTTTTATCATTTACCTACTCAAGGACGAGCAGGAATTAAGCTTGGGGATGCCTGATACGTTTCCAACGTATCTATAATTTTTGATTGCTCCATGCTATATTATCTACTGTTTTGGACTATATTGGGCTTTATTTTCCACTTCTATATTATTTTTGGGACTAACCTATTAACCGGAGGCCCGGCCCAGAATTGATGTTTTTTGCCTATTTCAGTGTTTCGAAGAAACGGAATATCAAACGGAGTCCAAACGGAATGAAACCTTCGGGAACGTGATTTTCTCAACGAACGTAATCCAGGAGACTTCGACCCTACGCCAAGGCATCAGAGAGGCGGTCACGAGGGTGGGGGCGCCCCCTCCCCCCTTAGGGTGCGCCTCCCTGCCTCGTGGGCCCCTCAGAGCTCCACCGACGTACTTCTTCCTCCTATATATACCTACGTACCCCCAAACGAATAGAGACGGAGCCAAAAACCTAATTCCACCACCACAACTTTCTGTATCCATGAGATCCCATCTTGGGGCCTGTTCCGGAGCTCCGCCGAAGAGGGCCGTCATCACGGAGGGCTTCTACATCATCATAGCCCCTCCGATGAAGTGTGAGTAGTTTACCTCAGACCTTTGGGTCCATAGTTAGTAGCTAGATGGCTTCTTCTCTCTTTTTGGATCTTAATACAAAGTTCTCCCCCTCTCTCGTGGAGATATATTCGATGTAATCTTCTTTTTGTGGTGCGTTTGTTGAGATCGATGAATTGTGGGTTTATGATCAAGTCTATCTATGAATAATATTTGAATCTTCTCTGAATTCTTTTATGTATGATTGGTTATCTTTGCAAGTCTCTTCGAATTATTAGTGAACCGGGATGTAGCGGACTACTATGGCTCATGGAAGCACAAGACTACATTTCCCCATAAGAGAGGCTACCAAGGATAAACAATTAGGTTGTCGGATGCCACACATACCAAGCATTTCAAGCATACACACAATATGCTCGCTATGTGTAAATACAACATGGCATCACAACAAAACTCTAGGACTCAAATTATTTATTCAATAGGCTCTGAGGAGCGAGATATTACAAACATGGTTCTCATGACCCAACAATCATAGCATACAAATCAAAGCACATGCGGAAGCTTAACATGTCTGGGTACAGACATCTACAAATGAAGAAGGCTGAGAAGCCTGACTATCTACAAGACCCTGCCGAGGGCACAAGATCGTAGCTGAGGTATCAAGCTAAATGTCGAAGTCCACGCGGAACTACTAGCGAGACTGAAGTCTCTCTGCAAAACATAAACTAAGCAAACGTGAGTACAAAAGTACTCAGCAAGACTTACATCAGAACTAACTACATATGCATCGGCATCAACAAAGGGATGGTGGGGTTTAACTACAGCAAGCCAACTTTGACTCAGTGGCTAACCTGAACTACGACTGCAAGCAACTCTTTTGAGGTGGAGCACACGAGTCCGCATATTCACCATATCAATACACCACTATGGATCCGCTCTCGTCTCCCTACGGGAAGGCCATCCATAGCACTCATGCTTATCTTGCATAATTTAGAGTATCCACTTTCACTTATCTATGAACTGTTATAGGCAACCCAGAAGTCCTTCACCGTGGACGCGGCTATTCGAATAGATCATTTATAACCCTGCAGGGGTGTACTTCTTCACACATGTTTCCACCACTTAGCGTCTGCACACGACATGTGCTCGGCAGACTTCAAGCGAAAGCCGACGTGGGTGTAGACCACAACCTGACTAACCACACAAGTCTCTAGTCCAGGTTTATCGCCTATTCGGGTTCCATCCGTGAGGAGATCCGGCCGGAGTTTCTCTCACAGCCCCAAACGATGTGTGCAGGGTTCCCGAGACACCAAACGGGCGACTCGATACACCATGCCATGGCGTATCTACCGCATCATAGCCCACCCCTAGGGTCAGCGCTACGCACGGCCGCCAGCACATATCCTACAAACACCAGAAACTAGTTGCAACTCCTGGACAGAGAACAGGGGCGGTTAATAAGTCGAGCGGGGTCATATTTCAGGGCCCAACGTGTGGTAGTAGCTGTTCATGGATCACAAACATAGAACTCAGTTCCTGAGGACAGTTTCAATGAGACAACCCACCATGTACTCCTACATGGCCTCTCACCGCTACCTTTACCAAATCGTGTTCACACACTTAGCTCACACATAGTAGGACATGTTCATCACCATTCCAATTCATTCCCGATGAATCAGACCCGACTCAACTCTAAGTAGTAGCAGGCATGAAAAACAAGCATGAATGAGTAGGCATATCAGGGCTCAAACAACTCCTACTCATGCTAGTGGGTTTCATCTATTTACTGTGGCAATGACAGGTCATGCAGAGGAAAAGGGGTTCAGCTACCGCAACATGAAACAGTTGAATCGTTGTTGTCCTAATGCAGTAAAAGAGAGTAGGAGCAAGAGAGTGGGATTATATCGGAATGAACAAGGGGGTTTTGCTTGCCTAGAACTTCTGAAGATAGTATAGCTCTTCATCGGTGTCATTGATCACGTCGTCGGAACACGTCTATCGAGAGGGAACAACCACCGACGAACAAAGGAGAAACACAATCAATGACAGGCAACAATATGATGCATGAATGTGACATGGCAATATGTTGTTGATTGGCCTAATGCAACTAGCAACAAGTTAAATGGAGTTGGTTTGAACCTAGGTTCAAATGCAAACTCCATATGTGAGGGTTTAAATGCCATTTAATTGAATTGTCCTTAACAGCAACTTTAAGTTGTTCCAACATGCATGAAAAAGGTATAGATGGATAGATTGGATTTTTCTGATCATTTTTCATATATAACTTGTTTCATTTGGAGTTATGGTTGATTTCCTATGATTTTTAGAAGTTTTGGCTATTTCTGGAATTTCCTATATAAGAATAAATCCAGAAAAGGATTTACTGCGTCAGCCTGGCGTCGGTGTGACGTCAGCGGTCAACTGAGACGGTCTAGGTCAACCCTGACCTGTGGGCCTCGTCTGTCAGTGTCAATTAAACTAACTAAGTTTAGTTAACGTTAAACTAATGTTAACCTAGTTTAGTTAGTGGCCTCGGGCCCACACGTCAGTGACACAGAGTTAGTTAGCGAGATCATTAACCCCTAATAGTGTGATTAGCACTAACTAAAGATTAAACTATTTTAGTTAGGGGCCGGCCCCACATGTCATTGATTCAGGCGGGGTCCAGCCGGGGTTAAAGTGGGTCAAACCCACCAGCGACTTGACGCCGGCGAGGCCCAAGATGGCGGCGCGGCTCGGAAAACGCCCACAGGGTACGGACGAGGCCGTTCTTGGGCTCGTTGGAGAGCTCTTGCAGGCGCGCATCGGGTGATGGTGGAGGCCGGGCCTATGGTGGACGGAGCCGACGACGGCGAGCTCGGTTGCGGCCGCCGGAGTTCGGGCGTGGGTGCGGGTAGCGTTGCGGTGTGCGAGCAAGCGAGCTGAGGCGCTAGCGGTGGCCTACATGATGCGGTGAGTACGTTGGTCGCATGCCTGAGACCAAATGGTCATCGGAGCGTCACCGGCGACGAGCGCAGGCGGCGGTGCATTCGGTTGCAGGCGAGGCGATGGCTATGGCACATGAGGGGAAAACAGATAGGGGGAGCAGGAGGAGGGGTTCAAGGTGATGCGACGAGCTGCTCAGCGAGCTCAGGGAAGACCTGGCGGCGACGAATCGATGGCGACGGTCCTCGGTGGCCGAGGTGGGGAACGACGGAGCTGGCGGCGTCCAGGGGCTTCTGGCGCCCTACATCTTGGTGAGGAGGATGATGTCTACTACACAACCTTCTTCTTGTAGACGTTGTTGGGCCTCCAAGTGCAGAGGTTTGTAGGATAGTAGCAAATTTCCCTCAAGTGGATGACCTAAGGTTTATCAATTTGTAGGAGGCGTAGGATGAAGATGGTCTCTCTCAAGCAACCCTGCAACCAAATAACAAAGAGTCTCTTGTGTCCCCAACACACCCAATACAATGGTAAATTGTATAGGTGCACTAGTTCAGCGAAGAGATGGTGATACAAGTGGTATATGGATAGTAGATATGGGTATTTGTAATCTGAAATTATAAAAACAGCAAGGTAACTAATGATAAAAGTGAGCGTAAACGATATTGCAATGATAGGAAATAAGGCCTAGGGTTCATACTTTCGCTAGTGTAAGTTCCCTCAACAATACTAACATAATTGGATCACATAACTATCCCTCAACATGCAACAAAGAGTCACTCCAAAGTCACTAATAGCGGAGAACGAACGAAAAGATTATGGTAGGGTACGAAACCACCTCAAAGTTATTCTTTCCAATCAATCCATTTGGCTATTCCTATAAGTGTCACAAACAGCCGTAGAGTTCGTACTAGAATAACACCTTAAGACACAAATCAACCAAAACCCTAATGTCACCTAGATACTCCAATGCCACCTCAAGTATCTGTGGGCATGATTATACGATATGCATCACACAATCTCAGATTCATCTATTCAACCAACACAAAGGACCTCAAATAGTGCCCCAAAGTTCTATCGGAGAATCACGACAAAAACGTGTGCCAACCCCTATGCATAGGTTCATGGGCAGAACCCGCAAGTTGATCACCAAAACATACATCAAGTGAATCACATGGTATCCCATTATCACCACAGATACGCACGGCAAGACATACATCAAGTGTTCTCAAATCTTTAAAGACTCAATCCGATAAGATTACTTCAAAGGGGAAACTCAATTCATTACAAGAGAGAAGAGGGGGAGGAGAAACATAGGATCCAACTATAATAGCAAAGCTCGCGGTACATCAAGATCGTATCACCTCAAGAACACGAGAGAGAGAGAGAGAGAGAGAGAGAGAGATCAAACACATAGCTACTGGTACATACCCTCAGCCCCGAGGGAGAACTACTCCCTCCTCGTCATGGAGAGCGCCGGGATGATGAAGATGGCCACCGGTGAGGGATCCCCCCTCCAGCAGGGTGCCAAAACAGGGTCCCGATTGACTTTTGGTGGCTACGGAGGCTTCTGGCGGCGGAACTCCCGATCTAATCTCTGTTCTGGAAGTTTTAGGATATATGGAGTTATATAGGCAGAAGAAGCACGTCAGGGGAGCCATGGGGGCCCCACGAGGCAGGGGGCGCGCCCTAGGGGGGTGGGCACGCCCCCCACCCTCGTGGGCAGCTCTCGTATCTTCTGACGTGGGATCCAAGTCCATCAGGTGTGTTTCCTTCCAAAAATAACTTCTCCAGTTGATTTCGTTCCGTTTCGACTCCGTCTGATATTCCTTTTCTTCAAAACGCTGAAATGGGCATAAAACAGCAAATCTGGGCTGGGCCTCCTGTTAATAGGTTAGTCCCAAAAATAATATAAAATTGGATAATAAAGCCCAATATTGCCCAAAACAGTAGATAATATAGCATGGAGCAATCAAAAATTATAGATACGTTGGAGACGTATCAAGCATCCCCAAGCTTAATTCCTGCTCGTCCTCGAGTAGGTAAATGATAAAAAAGATAATTTTTGATGTGGAATACTAGTTGGCATAATTTCCATGTAATTCTTCTTACTTGTGATATGAATATTTAGATCCGAAAGATTCAAGACAAAAGTTCATATTGACATAAAAATAATAATACTTCAAGCATACTAAATAAGAAATTATGTCTTCTCAAAATAACATGGCCAAAGGAAGTTCATCCCTACAAAATCATATAGTTTAGTCATGTTTCATTTTCGTCACACAAGAATGCTCTCATCATGCACAACCCCGATGACAAGCCAAGCAATTGTTTCATACTTTAGTAATCTCAAACTCATAAACTTTCACGCAATACATGAGCGCGAGCCATGGATATAGCACTATGGGTGGAATAGAATATAATAAGGGGGGTTATGTGGAGAAGACAAAAAGGAGAAAGTCTCACATCAACGAGGCTAATCAATGGGATATGGAGATGCCCATCGATTGATGTCGATGCAAGGAGTAGGGATTGCCATGCAACGGATGCACTAGAGCTATGTATGAAAGCTCAACAAAGTAAACTAGTGGGTGTGCATCCAACTTGCTTGCTCGCGAAGACCTAGGGCACTTGAGGAGGCCCATTGTTGGAATATACAAGCCAAGTTCTATAATGAAAAATTCCCACTAGTATATGAAAGTGACAGAACAAGAGACTCTCTATCATAAAGATCATGGTGCTACTTTGAAGCACAAGTGTGGAAAAAGGATAGTAGCATTGTCCCTTTTTATTTTTTTTATTTTTTATTTATTTGGCCTTTCTTTTCTTTTGGCCTTTCTTTTTTTATTTGGCCTTTCTTTTTTTTGGCCTTTCCCCCCTTTTTTGGGACAACGCTCTATTGAATGATGATCATCACACTTCTATTTATTTACAACTTAATGATTACAGCTCGATACTAGAACAAAGTGTGACTCTATATGAATGCCTCCGGCGGTGTACTGGGATATGCAATGAATCAAGAGTGACATGTATGAAAGAATTATGAACAGTGGCTTTGCCACAAATACGATGTCAACTACATGATCATGCAAAGCAATATGACAATGATGAATGTGTCATGCTGAACGGAATGGTGGAAAGTTGCATGGCAATATATCTCGGAATGGCTATGAAAATGCCATAATAGGTAGGTATGGTGGCTGTTTTGAGGAAGATATAAGGAGGTTTATGTGTGAAAGAGCATATCATATCACGGGGTTTGGATGCACCGGCGAAGTTTGCACCAACTCTCGATGTGAGAAAGGGCAATGCACGGTACCGAAGAGGCTAGCAAGGATGGAAGGGTGAGAGTGCGTATAATCCATGGACTCAACATTAGTCATAAAGAACTCACATACTTATTGCAAAAATCTACAAGTCATCAAAAACCTCAGCACTACGTGCATGCTCCTAGGGGGATAGATTGGTAGGAAAAGACCATCGCTCGTCCCCGACCGCCACTCATAAGGAGGACAATCAAATAACACCTCATGTTTCAAATTTGTTACATAACGTTTACCATATGTGCATGCTACGGGACTTGCAAACTTCAACACAAGCATTTCTCAATTTCACAACTACTCAACTAGCACGACTTTGATATTATTACCTCCATATCTCAAAACAATCATCAAGCATCAAGCTTCTCTTAGTTTTCAAAACACTCATAAGAGAATTTTATTATTAATCTTGTATACCTAGCATATTAGGATTTTAAGCAAATTACCATGCTATTTAAGACTCTCAAAATAGTCTAAGTGAAGCATGAGATTTCATCTATTTCTTCAAAATAAAACTACCACCATGCTCTAAAAGGTATAAGTGAAGCACTAGGGCAAATGACAAACTACTCCGAAAGATATAAGTGAAGATCAATGAGTAGTCGAATAATTATGCAACTATGTGAAGACTCTCTAACATTTAATAATTTCAGATCTTGGTATTCTATTCAAACAGCAAGCAAAGCAAAATAAAATGACATTCTAAAAATGGCAAACATCATGTGAAGAAGCAAAAACTTAGGATCAACCGATACTAACCGATAGTTGTTGAAGAAGAAAGGTGGGATGCCAACCGGGGCATCCCCAAGCTTAGCTGCTTGAGACTTCTTGAAATATTGTCTTGGGGTGCCTTGGGAATCCCCAAGCTTGAGCTTTTGTGTCTACTTAATTCCTCTCATATCACGGTCTCCCTAAATCTCAAAAGCTTCATCCACACAAAACTCAACAAGGACTCGTGAGATAAGTTAGTATAAACCATTGCAAAAACCTTATCATACTCTACTGTAGAAAATCACTAAAATTATTATTCAACATTGCATACTAAATTCCTCTGCATATTTAATAGTCCTATCCTCAAATAGAATCATTAAAGAAGCAAACATATGCAAACAATGCAAACATAACAGCAATCTGCCTAAACAGGATAGTCTGTAAAGAATGCTGCAAAATCCATACTTCCCTAGCTCTAAACTTATGAAATAAAATTCCCACTGTAGTAAATTTATCATAGCTTAATATTCAAAAGGTTTCAACATTTTATCACATTCTGACTTTTCTAGGGAATTATTGCAACAGCGGTAAACTTTCTGTTTTCAAACAGCAACATGTATACTTGTAACATAGGCATAGTAAAGGCTATCAATGCCACTTTTATTGAAATAAAAGATGCAAAACATTGTTCTAAATAACAGCAAGAAAATCCTAACAAAATAAATTGACGCTCCAAGCAAAACACATATCATGTGGCGAATAAAAATATAGCTCCAAGTAAAGTTACTGATGAACGAAGACGAAAGAGGGGATGCCTTCCGGGGCATCCCCAAGCTTAGGCTCTTGGTTTTACTTGAATATTACCTTGGGGTGCCTTGGGCATCCCCAAGCTTAGGCTCTTTCCACTCCTTATTCCATAGTCCATGGAATCTTTACCCAAAACTTGAAAACTTCACAACACAAAACTTAAAGTAGAAAACTCGTGAGCTCCGTTAGTATAAGAAAATAAATCACCACTTCAAGGTAATGTAATGAACTCATTATTAATTTATATTGGTGTTAAAACTACTGTATTCCAACTTATCTATGGTTCATACCCTCCGATACTACTCATAGATTCATCAAAATAAGCAAACAACACATGAAAAACAGAATCTGTCAAAAACAGAAAAGTCTGTAGTAATCTGGATCAAACGTATACTTCTGGAACTCATAAAATTCTCAAATAAATTGCTGGAACTGAGGAATTTATGTATTAATCATATGCAAAAATAATTAACTTAATATCACTCTCCAAATAAAAATGGCAGCAGTTCTCGTGAGCGCTAAAGTTTCTGTTTTTGACAGCATGATCAACAAGACTTTCCCCAAGTCTTCCCAAAGGTTCTACTTGGCACCAACACTAATTAAAAGCATAAAACCACATATAAAAAGAGGCTATATGAATTATTTATTACTAAACAGGAGGAAAAAGCAAGGAACTAAAATAAAATTGGGTTGCCTCCAAACAAGCGCTATCGTTTAACGCCCCTAGCTAGGCATGATGATTTCAATGATGCTCACATAAAGGATAACAATTGAAATATAGAGAGAGCATCATGAAGAATATGACTAGCACATTTAAGTCTAACCCACTTCCTATGCATAGGGATTTTGTGAGCAAACAACTTGTGGGAACAAGAATCAACTTGCATAGGAAGGTAGAACAAGCATGACTTCAAAATTTTAAGCACATAGAGAGGAAACTTGATATTATTGTAATTCCTACAAGCATATATTCCTCCCTCATAATAATTTTCAGTAGCATCATGAATGAATTCAACAATATAACCAGAACCTAAAGCATTCTTTTCATGATCTACAAGCATAGAAATTTTATTACTCTCCACATAAGCAAGATTCTTCTCATTCGGGACAGTGGGAGTATCATAAGAGACTTGGATACTATTAATTGTTTCCACATTAAAAGAGTAACGTTCAGAAAAGGGGTAACCATGATCATGCCAAGTTTTATAAATATAATCGCTAATTTTTATAGCATAAGTATCATCACAATAATCATCATAAGTAGCAACTTCGTTCTCATCATAATCACTTTGCATATCAAAACATGGAAGGCTAAAAATATCATCATTATTAAACATAGCATCCCCAAGCTTGGGACAAACATTAATTGCAGCAAATATATTCTCAAATATTTCATCCTCATCAAACATAGATTCCCCAAGCTTGGGCCTTTTCATATCATAAGCATAATCACTCTCATCATTAATAGTATGGATAGCACCAATAGTATAGCAATTATTATATTCTTCCAAGCAAGTGCCAAAAAGATTTTCAAGATCATAAGAAGTATCATTATCTTCCCAATCATAATCATCACAACAAGAAATAGGCATAACGAAATCATCATCAAGTGTATCATCTTCATTTTCATGAGGCACAGCAATAATAGGTGCAACTTTATTTGGGGGAGATACCTTTTTACCTCTCTTCCTTTTTCTTTTCTTCTTCTTCACATCATGTGTGGGTTCAATCCTCTTTTTGGAGCTCCTTATTAATGAGATTGGTTGAATAGGAGTCTCCTCCGCGTTACCTTCAAGCGCTAACCTCCCCGGCAATGGCGCCAGAAAAGAGCTTGATGTCTACTACACAACCTTCTTCTTGTAGATGTTGTTGGGCCTCCAAGTGCAGAGGTTTGTAGGATAGTAGAAAATTTCCCTCAAGTGGATGACCTAAGGTTTATCAATCCGTAGGGGCGTAGGATGAAGATGGTCTCTCTCAAGCAACCCTGCAACCAAATAACAAAGAGTCTCTTGTGTCCCCAACACACCCAATACAATGGTAAATTGTATAGGTGCACTAGTTCTGCGAAGAGATGGTGATACAAGTGGTATATGGATAGTAGATATGGGTATTTGTAATCTGAAATTATAAAAACAGCAAGGTAACTAATGATAAAAGTGAGCGTAAACGGTATTGCAATGATAGGAAATAAGGCCTAGGGTTCATACTTTCGCTAGTGTAAGTTCCCTCAACAATACTAACATAATTGGATCACATAACTATCCCTCAACATGCAACAAAGAGTCACTCCAAAGTCACTAATAGCGGAGAACGAACGAAGAGATTATGGTAGGGTACGAAACCACCTCAAAGTTATTCTTTCCAATCAATCCGTTGGGCTATTCCTATAAGTGTCACAAACAGCCCTAGAGTTCGTACTAGAATAACATCTTAAGACACAAATCAACCAAAACCCTAATGTCACCTAGATACTCCAATGTCACCTCAAGTATCCGTGGGCATGATTATACGATATGCATCACACAATCTCAGATTCATCTATTCAACCAACACAAAGGACCTCAAAGAGTGCCCCAAAGTTCTACCAGAGAATCACGACGAAAACGTGTGCCAACCCCTATGCATAGGTTCATGGGCGGAACCCGCAAGTTGATCACCAAAACATACATCAAGTGAATCACATGGTATCCCATTGTCACCACAGATACGCACGGCAAGACATACATCAAGTGTTCTCAAATCTTTAAAGACTCAATCCGATAAGATTACTTCAAAGGGGAAACTCAATTCATTACAAGAGAGAAGAGGGGGAGGAGAAACATAGGATCCAACTATAATAGCAAAGCTCGTGATACATCAAGATCGTATC
The DNA here is from genome assembly GCF_018294505.1 of Triticum aestivum. Classification (NCBI taxonomy): domain Eukaryota; kingdom Viridiplantae; phylum Streptophyta; class Magnoliopsida; order Poales; family Poaceae; genus Triticum; species Triticum aestivum. The sequence continues at coordinate 95,882,694 of NC_057794.1, forward strand.
ACCTCAAGAACACGAGAGAGAGAGAGAGAGAGATCAAACACATAGCTACTGGTACATACCCTCAGCCCCGAGGGAGAACTACTCCCTCCTCGTCAATGAGAGCGCCAGGATGATGAAGATGGCCACCGGTGAGGGATCCCCCCTCTGGCAGGGTGCCGGAACAGGGTCCCGATTGACTTTTGGTGGCTACGGAGGCTTCTGGCGGCGGAACTCTCGATCTAATCTCTGTTCTAGAAGTTTTAGGATATATGGAGCTATATAGGCAGAAGAAGCACGTCAGGGGAGCCACGGGGGCCCCACGAGGCAGGGGGCGCGCCCCCCACCCTCGTGGGCAGCTCCCGTATCTTCTGACATGGGATCCAAGTCCATCAGGTGTGTTTCCTTCCAAAAATAACTTCTCCAGTTGATTTCGTTCCGTTTTGACTCCGTCTGATATTCCTTTTCTTCAAAACACTGAAATAGGCATAAAACATCAAATCTGGGCTGGGCCTTCGGTTAATAGGTTAGTCCCGAAAATAATATAAAAGTGGATAATAAAGCCCAATATTGCCCAAAACAGTAGATAATATAGCATGGAGCAATCAAAAATTATAGATATGTTGGAGACGTATCAGAGGGGGACGAGGCGGAGCTTCTGGGCGTGTCGGCGAGGCGTGGGGTGGCCGGTGGCCGCGGTGGTGGTCATCGGCACGCTGCGAGGCGCTCAGCAGCAGCGGGAGAAGGAGAGCAGAGGAGAAAGGAGGCACGGGAGAGGACGAGGCGGTCCAGGAGAAAGCGTGGCGTTGTCCAGGGCGTCGAGGTAGCGGCGGAAGCAGGAGGTGGCTCAGGCGCGTGCCGGCGCGCAGCAACCACGCGCGCGGCGTCCGACTGGCGGGAGCTGGATGACGACTGGCAGCGCCAGGTGGTGGGCTGGGCCGCTTCTGCCAGGTAAGGCCCACATGAGGTGCACAGGTAACCTCTCTCTCTCCTTTTATTTCTATTTTCTATTTTCTGTCTGTTTGTTTTGATTTACTAGGGGTACTAAACAAAGTTATTTGCTTATGTAAATTATTGTATGGACTAGAGATATTATTCTAGAGCCCCACAATAATTTCCAAAATTATTGGGCATGTATTTCTTTTATAACAGAAATAAAGCCAATTCAAATACATTATGATTTAATTCAAATGCCCAAAATAAATATTTCTGTGACTCCAAAAATATTGGTTTGAATTTTACCTCCTACCAATATTTTCTCAGAGTAACAGGAACATTTCCTTGGACTCATTGGATGAGAGTTAAATGTTGATTATTTTTGAACTGGTTTCTGAGGGTTTCAACAAACCTCAATTCAACTTTCAGAAATTTTGGCCATGATGCATGAGTGCAGATGCAACTATTCCACTGAGGTATTCTAGGGTTGTGACAACTCACCCCTACTAAACAAGAATCTCGTCCTGAGATTCAAGTCGTGAGGTAAGAAGACAGAGGGACACAAGCTAACATGATCTTCTTGATCCAACTGCCCTTCTTAAAGATGTCGACTCCTTGCGTCATATTGATCTTGGCATCTTTGCTTACGAGATCTTCACCCAACATGAGGACAAAAGAGCAAGATAACTCTATAGGAGTCGATCTTCTTAAAGACCAAGCAACTCACAATCAACTCACGGAATGAGACATTGAACATCTCTTGAGCTGAGACACAAAACACACCATAAAAAGGATGGAAGAAACAATTGACAAGGGTTTCAAAGTAGCGAGGAGAAACTGCCATGATCCCATTACGGGACACCTCGGGGGAGGTGACTCGTAGGATTATTCCCTTAAGTGGCAAAAGGAATTACTTTTGATATCTAGATCATTGAAACTCTTTATACCAGCCTAAGGAAAATCACAATCGATCGTTTGCGGGAGTTCGGAAGAATGGCATACTCAAACTAGGATGGATGATGTGGACTACCTTGTTGAAGACAATCCAATGGATGAACCTTTTGCTTATCATCAGAAATGGATGGGACCCATGGTAGGACCACTTTTGAAGATGATCTGACAAGAAATTACCGAGAAGGGTAGTCCATGGTTGAATGGCACAATGGCGGTGCAAGCTAGGAACAAAATGCCAATGCTGGGAATGATTCTAGTAACTGGGAGAAACTCAACAGAAGAGAGTGATTCCATCATTAGAAAAGTAATGGCATAATCGAAGAAACTGAGAGCGGATCCCAATTAATGCCGACGATAAATCCTAGTGCTTGCATGTGCTCTCAAGAACTTGAGCATTTCCATATTCATCAAGGTTTTACCAATATGTGTGTCAAGGATCCTAGCAACACAACATACTATTACTACCATGATGAATAGTGATGGACGATGCAGATGCAAAGGGAGATAACACCTTCTCAGATTTCACCTTAGCGAGGCCAAGGGATCAAAATCTGGATGATCGACCGAGAGACATTTAGCACTCTGCTTCTAATGTTCTCCTTGATGTGATAGCATAACCCATTTATTGATATGGTTTGTTATCTAGGACATCAAGTAAAAGGTCGGACTTCGGGAACTCAAAAATCCATAAGGAACTACTATTGGAATAAATTCTACGAGATCCTTATGTGGGGAGGTGGCCAACTTCTTCAAACAAGATACTACAATAATAGGTCTTCCGGTTGGGTGTGTTGGCCACGTCATCCACTTTACTGGTTACTTAGAGACCAATATTATAGCTCTTGGGAAAACGTCCCAACCATCACATCTGCCTGAGATTCAGATCTGGTTGGTGTCAGGATATTCCAGACTCATCGAGTCTAGAAAGAAAAATGAAAGTTTGTAGCACAAATCGACGAGATGACGTTGCGAGATTCTCGAGGAATGAACTAAGATAGCAAGCTCCAAAACATGAGCCGGTTCTGCTAAACACATGTGAACACGCTGTCCGAGACAAGCATGACCACATAGTAGTCTTATGATAAAACACTACCGAGTTCAAGTGGGGAACCATCATCTAGGGTAATGAAGTCTTGTGCATGACCTAGGATTTGCACAACAACTCCTTTTCCTTGAACAAATCAATCAGTGGCTTGGTGTGCTAGGGACACATATAGAACAAAGATTGCAAGTCTCCGAACCACAGAATACTTCACACGTATGCATGACCGATTTGGGATGATTCCAAAAGAAGCAACATTGACTTTCTCGAATCCACGGCGGCAACTTACATCAGATGCACATGAATTAGAGGAAGTCACTACTTCCATCCAAACATATGCTTCATGAACGGAACGTGAAGGCATTGTTACAAAGTTTCCAACACTAGCTTAATGTTTAACAGGAATCATGGGGGAGAAAATATGCTGCTGTTGGGCTCAACATCAACTCATCGGAATTTCCATATCACTGGACTTCCACCATCATGTGAACACGGTGATAGCATTGGTCAGACCAAGGGATGTAATGGTTGCTCGAGGGATCAACCACGAGTAAGACAACATTACGAACATCACTGGTTCTGATTTGACTTGACGATAGCCCATACTCAAGTCAAAGTTTTGACAAGGCAATAGATCCAACAACCAATCACGAGGACCAATCGATGGAGATATCATCTTTCTTCAACACACACACAAACACAAAGATAACCCTTCAGAAAGAACCAAATTCGGCAAAGCTTTTTATCTTCCAACTCTCCAAGTTGTTGTTTAGCTTAACCAACTAGCTCAGGGTATCCAACACAGATTCTTGGAGAAGGGGTGGTTTACAAGAAACCAACTTGATCACGAACTCAACATAGCGGTCAGGTGACAACCTGGTAACACTTCCGAGAAGATATCCGGAAAAACACGAACCACCGATAAGTTACTAAGCTCGAGAACAATCTTGCTTTTCAGAGCAAGACGATATGATCAAATAAGCAAGGGTTGACACTATCCTAACTCATTGATCGAAAAGTGCACCGGAAATAAGGACTAGGTAGCATGATAAACCTTAGGGTGATGATTCAATAATCAACATGCTAAGGGTAAGATTATTGTCAGGACCCCGACTCAATGCCACATCGATCTAGCATGTAACACCTCATATCACTTTGCGGCCTCACGCACGGTATTCCCACGGGTGTCGCCTTACCTTTGCCCGGGACCGTTTGCGCCTTTTGGCACACGTATATGACAGTGTCGCTAGCATCCATATGATAAGGAGCCCGGGCTGACATGGCTAGTCGTAAACCCAAAGTGGCACAGACTTACAGGGACAGGCATCCATGACCCAGCATCGAACGTGTCGGTCATCAGCGAGTGAAACCAGGCTGTAGCACTGGGCTAGCAGGACTCCGGTGAACCGGGCTGTAGCGGGCTAACAGGACTCCGGTATTCATCGCGTGACATTTCCCCGAAGGGACAGACACAGGAACGAAGAAGGACACATGCCGGCCAGCCTAAGTGTTCCGGAGCAGTAGCAAGCTACCATGGCTCGGTGGAAACACTAGGAGACATTTCCCCGTAAGAGAGGCTACTAAAGATAAACAACTAGATGGTCAGATCCCACACATACCAAGCATTTCAATAACATACACACAATATGCTCGATATGTGCAAATACAACATGGCATCACAACATGACTCTATGACTCAAGTAATCTATTCAATAGGCTCCGAGGAGCGAGATATTACAAACATGGGTCTCATGACCCAACATTCAGAGCATACAAATCAAGCACAAGCGGAAGCTATCATGTCTGAGTACAGACATCTATAAATGAAAAAGGCTGAGAAGCCTGACTATCTATCAGATCCTGCCGAGGGCACAAGATCGTAGCTGAGGTATCAAGCTAAACGTCGAAGACCACGCGGAAATACTAGTGAGACTGAAGTCTCTCTGCAAAAACATAAAATAGGCAAACGTGAGTACAAATGTACCCAGCAAGACTTACATCAGAACTATCTACATATGCATCATTATCAACAAAGGGATGGTGGGGTTTAACTGCAGCAAGCCAGCTTTGACTCGGTGGCTATCCTGAACTACGACTGCGAGTAACTTTTTTGAGGTGGCGCACACGAGTCCACATATTCACCATATCAATACACCACTATGGATCCGCTCCCGTCTCCCTACGAGAACGCCATCCATAGCACTCACGCTTATCTTGCGTATTTTAGAGTATCCACTTTCACTTGTCTATGAACTGATATAAGCAACCCAGAAGTCCTTTTCCGTGGACACGGCTATTCGAATAGATTAGGTTAACCCTGCAGGGGTGTACTTCTTCACACACGCTCTCACCACTTACCGCCGTTTACACGACATGTACTCGGCAACCTTCAAGCGGAAGCCCAACGTGGGTGTCGGCCACGACCTACCTAAACACTCAAGTCTCTAGTCCAGGTTTATCGCCTATTCGGGTTCCATCCATGAGGAGATCCGGCCGGAGTTTCGCTCACAGCCCCAAACGATGTGAACAGGGTTCCGTGACACCAAACGGGTGCCCGGTTACCCGGCCACGTGCCTACCGCATCACAGCCCACCCCTACGGTCAGCGCTGCCCACGGCCTCCAGCATACTACAAACACCAGAAACTACTTGCAACTCCTGGACAGAGGACAAGGGTGATCAAGAAGCCGAGAGGGTCCATTGGTTTCGGGCCCAATGCGTGGTAGTAGCTGAATCATGGATCACAAACACAGAACTCAGTTCCTGAGGACGGCTGCAATGAGACAACCCACCATGTACTCCTACATGGCCTCTCACCGCTACCTTTACCAAATCGTGTTCACACACTTAGCTCACACACAGTAGGACATGTTCACACGCCTCTGATTCATCCCCGATGAATCAGACCTGACTCAACTCTAAGCAGTAGCAGGCATGACAAACAAACATGAATGAGTAGGCACATCAGGGCTCAAACAACTCCTACTCATGCTAGTGGGTTTCATCTATTTACTGTGGCAATGACAGGTCATGCAAAGGACAAAGGGGTTCAGCTACCGCAGCAAGTAACAGATGAATCGGTGTTGTCCTAATGCAGTAAAAGAGAGCAGGAGCGAGAGAGTAGGATTGTATCGGAATGAACAAGGGGGTTTTGCTTGCCTGGCACTTCTGAAGATAACATTGAGTCTTCATCAGTGTCAACGATCACATCATCGGTATCACGTCTATCGAGAGGGGACAAATACCGGCAACACAGAAGGAAACACAATCAATGCAATGCACAATATGATGCATGATCATGACATGGCAAAATGAATGTGTTTTGAGCTAATGCAACTAGCAACAGATTAAATGAAGTTGGTTTGAATACAAGATTCAAATTCAAACTCCATATGTGATTATTTAAATGCCCTTTAATTGATTTGTGCTAAACAGCAGCTATAAGTTGTTCTAACATGCATGAAAATGGTACAGATGGATTCCTTGAATTTTTCTGATAATTTTTCATATATAATTTATTTCATTTGGAGTTACGGTTAATTTTCTATGATTTATTGAAGTTTTAGCTATTTTCTGGAATTTTCTGATTATTTAGAATTAAAATAATTCCAGAAAATGAATTATGGCGTCAGCATGTCATCACCTTGACGTCAGCAGGTCAACAGGGCGCCTCCAGGTCAAACCTGACCAGTGGGGTCCACTGGTCAGTGACCCAGGGCTGTTTAGTGTCAATGGCAGGTGGGGCCGGGTCAAAGGCCACGTCAGCAGAGTCAATGCTGACGGGTGGGGCCACTGGATTAGTTAAAAACTAAACAGAAACTAATCTATGATTAATTAGCAGGTGGGGCCCTGCTGTCAGTGTCACAAAGCGGTGATTAGTGGCTAATTAAGCCAGCCACGTCACTGGCCACCGGAGTTCGGCCGGCGGCGACCCGGAACGCGGCGGAAGTTCACCGGGGTTGCGCTACGGGCGACGGCTGGACGCGCGAAGGGCACCAGAAGGTAGCCCGTGCCCGTGCGCACCTAGGGGGGCCAACGGGAGGTGCGGGGGTGGACGGAGTCCGCCGGAGTGGAGCCCGAGGCGGCGGCCGGAGCTCGGGTGGGTGCGGGGTTAGTGCTGTGGCTTGCAAACAAGCTAGCTGCCACGCTAGCGTTGCTCCACGGGTCGTTGCGAGTGCAACGGACGCACGCGCGGGGCCGTTTGGTCACCGGGGCTTCGCCGGCGACGAGTCCGTGCGGCGGAGCGTCTCGGCTCCGGTAGAGGGGGCGGCTAGAGCTCGAAATCGAACTTGGGGTTAGGGGGAAACGGAGCAGGGACTCACGGGGATCGCGCAGGGAGGGTCAGCGAGCTCGGGGGCGCGCCGGAGTGGCCGAATTCGACGGAGAACGGCGCCGGGGCCGAAGCTTGGGGATGATGACGATGGCGGCTGCTCGGGGCCCTTCTGGTCGCGTGAGACGTCGAGGAGGTCGAGGGAGGCACTGCGGAGCTCTGGGAGGCGTCGGGGAGGCGAGAGGGGGATGGTGGCCGCGGCGAACGGCGTCGGTGGCGACGGCTCCGTTCGGGTCCGAGGTGCGGAGCGAGAGGGAGAGCAGGAGAAGGGGATGAGCACGGGAGGGAGTTGAGAGAGGCCTGAGGGAGCCGCGTGGCGTCTCCAGGGAGTAGCGGAGGCAAGCAGGGAGGCAGGAGGTGGCCGAGGCGGCATCGGCGCTCGCCACCGAGCTGCTTCGGTGCGAGGGGAGGAAGAAGACAAAGGGGAGGAGGTGGGCTGGGCCAGCGGGAGGAGCTGGGCCGGCTACAGGTAAGTGGCCCAGGTGGGCTGCAGGTAATGTTTCCCTCCCTCTCTCTGTTTTTCCTATTTTACCTCTGTTTTCTATTTTTCTGACATTTGTTTGATTTAACAAATATATTAAATCATTTAATTTTATTATGCCAATTTTTGTAGGGGCTAATGGTATTATTCCAGAGCTCTTTTATAATTGGCATAATTTTTGGACCATATTTCATATATATAGAAATATCTTTCCAATGCAAATATTTATCGAATTAATCCAAATGGCCAAATTAAATGTCCATGAGCTCCTAAAAATATTGTTTTGATTTTTATCTCTGTCCAATATTTTCAGAGGGCAACATGAGCATTTTCTTGGACCCTTTTGGGGATTTTTTTTATTTGGGTCATTTTCAACATGATTCTGAGGGTTCCACCAATCCTCATTTCAAATTTAAATGAAATTTAACATGATGCACACATGAAGCTAGCCTAGAGCATTACCAGAAGCTAGGGATGTGACAACTCACCCCCACTAAACAAGAATCTCGTCTCGAGATTCAAGCGTAGGGTAGGATGAAGGGGAAACGCAAACTAGTACAATCTTCACGATCCAGGGTGCACTTCAGTTGAACGTTGATTCATTCACCATCATTGTCTTGATGTCTTGTTTTGAGAAATCCTGCCAACATGACATGAAGGGAAGAAGGAGACTCTAGAAGGGTCGATCTTCTTGAAGATCGAACAACTCACGGAATGAGACATAGGACCATCTCTCGGGTTGAGACACGAGATACACATCAAGAGGGGTGGAAAGAAACGGATGACGAAGGTTCACTAGGTGGACAACAATTCCACACTTAAGAAGGTGGCAAACGATTGTCAACGTAGCGAGGAGTTGAGTTGCCATGATACCATAACGAAACACCTTAGGGAAGGTGACTCGTAGATATTCCCTTAAGTGGCAAAAAGAATTACTTTTGATATAGAGATCATTGAGACTCTCTATATCAGCCTAAGGCAAATCATCAGCAATCGTTTGGAGGGGGTCGGTAGAATGGCATACTCGGACTTGGATGATGTGGATTACCTTGTTGAAGACAACGTAATGGATGAATTTTGCTTATCACCGGAAATGGAAGAGACCCATGGTAGAATGGCACATTGGCGGTGCAAGCTGGGAACAAAATGCAAATGCTGGGAATGATTCTGGTAACTGGGGAAGAACCCAACAATAGAGAGTGAATTCACTGTTGGAGTGGTTATAGCATAACCGAGGAAATCTGGGGCAATCCCAGCTAGTGCCGATGATAAGACGTAGCGCTTGTGCGTGCTCTCAAGAACTTGAGCATTTCCACAATCATCAAGGTTTTATCAACAACCGCGTCAAGGGTGCTGACAACACAACATACTACCATGATGAATAGCGATGGACGATGCAGATGCGAAGGAGGATAACACTTTCTCAGATTTCACCTTAGCGAGGCCAAGCAAATAAAATCTGGATGATCGACCGAGAGACATTTAGCACTCCGCTTCTAATGTTCTCCTTGATGTGCTAGTATAACCCATTCATAGATATGGTTTGATATCTAAAACATCAAGTAAAAGGTCGGACTTCGGGAACACAAAAATCCATAGGGGCAACTAGGGAGTAAATCCTACGAAATCCCTAGGGGGGGGGTGGCCAACTTCCTCAAACAAGATACTATAATAATAGGTCTACCGGATGGGTGTGTTGGCCACGACATCCACCTTACCGGTTATCGAGAGACCAATATTATAGTTCTTAGGGAAATGTTCCAACCATCATATCTGCCTGAGATTCAGCTCTGGTTGGTGTTAGGATATTCCAGGCTCATCGAGTCTTAGGAAGAAAAATGAAAGTTTGCAACACAAATCGACGAGATGACGTTGCGGGATTCTCGGGAGATGAACTACGATAGCAAGCTCCAAAACATGAGCTGGTTCTGCTACAAACATGTGAACACGTTGTCCCAGACAAGCATGACCACGTGGTAGTCTTATAATAAAACACTACCGAGTTCAGGAGGGGGAACCATCAACGAGGGTATCGAAGTTCTTTCATAAGTCCGGATTAGCTCTTATGAAGGAACTCCTTCTCCTTGAACAAATCAATCAGTGGCTTGGTGTGCTAGGGATACATATAGATTGAAGGTTGCAAGTCTTCAAACCACAGCATTCTTCGCACGTGTGCATGACTGATTTGGAATGATTCCAAAGAAAGCAACATTGACTTTCTCGAATCCACGGCGGCAACTTGCATCAGATGCACATGAATTAAAGGAAGTCACTACCTTCATCCAAACATATGCTTCATGAGCTAGCATGAACAAATGCTTTCAAAAGTTTCCAACACTAGCTTAATGTTCAGCAAAATTATGGAGAAGACAAGGATGTTGTCAATGGGCACAACAACAATTCATCTGGGTTTCCTTTTAAAAGGAATTCCATAGTTAAGTGAACAAGTGATAGCATTGGTCAGACCTAAAAGATATAATGGTGTATGCTCGAGGGATCAACCACGAATAAGACAACATTACGAGCATCGTTGGTACTGATTTGATTTGACGATAGCCCACACTCAAATCAAAGGATTGATAAGACAATAGGTCCAGCAACTGATCACAAGGACCAATCGATGAAGATATCATCTTTCTTCAACACACACTACACAAGAATATCCCTTTGGAACGAACTAAGTCAGACAAGCTTTTATCTTCCAACTCTCCAAGTTGTTGTCTAGCTTAACCAACTAGCTCAGGGATATCTAACACCGATTCTTGGAGAGAAGGTGGTTCACAAGAAACCAACTTGATCACGAACTCAACATAGCGGTCAGGTGACAACCCGGTAACACCTCCAAGAAGATATTTGGAAAGTCACGAACCACCGGTATGTTACTAAGCTCGAGAACAATCTTGCTTTTGAGGGCAAGACGATATGATCAAATGAGTGAGGACTTGACAAGATCCTAACTCATCAATCGAAGGGTGCACCGAAATAAGGACTAGGTAGCACGATCAGTCTTAGAAGGATGATTCGAAAACCAACATACTAAGAATGAAATTATTATCCTTTAACTACCAAGCAACAGAGTTGCTAGCAGTATTGATTTCACACATCACAATTCATTTGTCGGTATTCCGGTTGCATCAACACGAGGGCCGAGGAATGAACAGTGATGGCAAGAAGTATCACTGTACCAAGAGTTCATGGGATGGTGTGCAATTCCTATAACAATCTCGATATAAAATATGTAATACTCCAAGGTAGAGCAGAACCAAAAGCTGGATTGGCATTTGATCTGCGGAATACAACTACTTTGACCCAATCCTAGATATGGAAGAGGTACTGGAGTTTGTTTCTCCTAGTCATTCCGGAATAGAATGGCTTGACAGACCACAAGAGTCATAGGCATCGATGAACGAACGCACGCATACTCTTGACTATCAATTGATAGACGAGGGTCAGAATGCAACTAAAGAGAACAACTCAAAGGAACATATAACTTTCTGAGTTGTGGATGCATAGATTAGTATGTCGAACCAAGTTCAACATATTTCTTCCGGATAACCCATGCAGAAAGGTAGAACTGGCAGAGTCACGATTTATGAATGGAGAACTCCTCAAGAGTACTCTAATTGTGATTTTTTTTGATCCAATAAACATCTGCCATAAGTAGTTCATGGTATTTGGAAGAAGAAGATACCACGGACTTCAAGGACTATCGCAAAGGTTACTAATATCCTAAAGGCACTAGCAATTACTATCAACATGAAGTAGGTAGAGTGAATCTCGGGTTCAGAACCCAGGAGTAGAATACCTACTACTAAGTAGCATCACGGGATGCTTCCGAGAATAAAGGCCAGAATCTTCACACTAGGACACAAATCATGGCTAGACCACTAGATGATCCCCTAAGCACTTAGGGTCATAATAATAATTCCAACATATATGTCGAGGCAATAATTACCTCAACACACCGATTAGTGTGGTTAATCTGGCCCATGGGAACATCGGAAACAGAAGGAAGGGATTTGCAAATGCATCGGACTATTTAGAAACCTGGGATGACTCGGACAGCATAACGGCTATAATTGCTCAAAAAGATTTGAGACAATCACAAAAATGGTGGCATAACCACTCAGAAGCACAATATCAAGGTTCCGAGATCAACAATTAACATACGGAAGTAGTAGGAACTGAACTGAGACTTAAATCCAACAATCTTATAAGTCTACTGATTAGTAACACGTGATCCTAATAGAAAGAAGAGATAGCCTAGTTCTTAATCCCCGCAGGAAAGATAAGATGACTCAGATCAGAAGGGCATGAGGTATAAGGAGTAAAAAGAGCCTTACGTTCCATCCCACAATCAATTCCCTTATATAACTAAAGAATTTCTAAACTCAACTTCGACCAGTTTGGCTTGGTAATCCTACAGGCAGTCAAGCTCTGATACCAACGCTGTCAGGACCCCGACTCAATGCCACATCGATCTAGCATGTAACACCTCATATCACTTTGCGGCCTCACGCACGGTATTCCCACGGGTGTCGCCTTACCTTTGCCCGGGACCGTTTGCGCCTTTTGGCACACGTATATGACAGTGTCGCTAGCATCCATATGATAAGGAGCCCGGGCTGACATGGCTAGTCGTAAACCCAAAGCGGCACAGACTTACAGGGACAGGCATCCATGACCCAGCATCGAACGTGTCGGTCATCAGCGAGTGAATCCAGGCTGTAGCACTGGGCTAGCAGGACTCCGGTGAACCGGGCTGTAGCGGGCTAACAGGACTCCGGTATTCATCGCGTGACATTTCCCCGAAGGGACAGACACAGGAACGAAGAAGGACACATGCCGGCCAGCCTAAGTGTTCCGGAGCAGTAGCAAGCTACCATGGCTCGGTGGAAACACTAGGAGACATTTCCCCGTAAGAGAGGCTACTAAAGATAAACAACTAGATGGTCAGATCCCACACATACCAAGCATTTCAATAACATACACACAATATGCTCGATATGTGCAAATACAACATGGCATCACAACATGACTCTATGACTCAAGTAATCTATTCAATAGGCTCCGAGGAGCGAGATATTACAAACATGGGTCTCATGACCCAACATTCAGAGCATACAAATCAAGCACAAGCGGAAGCTATCATGTCTGAGTACAGACATCTATAAATGAAAAAGGCTGAGAAGCCTGACTATCTATCAAATCCTGCCGAGGCACAAGATCGTAGCTGAGGTAACAAGCTAAACGTCGAAGACCACGCGGAATACTAGTGAGACTGAAGTCTCTCTGCAAAAACATAAAATAGGCAAACGTGAGTACAAATGTACCCAGCAAGACTTACATCAGAACTATCTACATATGCATCATTATCAACAAAGGGATGGTGGGGTTTAACTGCAGCAAGCCAGCTTTGACTCGGTGGCTATCCTGAACTACGACTGCGAGTAACTTTTTTGAGGTGGCGCACACGAGTCCACATATTCACCATATCAATACACCACTATGGATCCGCTCCCGTCTCCCTACGAGAACGCCATCCATAGCACTCACGCTTATCTTGCGTATTTTAGAGTATCCACTTTCACTTGTCTATGAACTGATATAAGCAACCCAGAAGTCCTTTTCCGTGGACACGGCTATTCGAATAGATTAGGTTAACCCTGCAGGGGTGTACTTCTTCACACACGCTCTCACCACTTACCGCCGTTTACACGACATGTACTCGGCAACCTTCAAGCGGAAGCCCAACGTGGGTGTCGGCCACGACCTACCTAAACACTCAAGTCTCTAGTCCAGGTTTATCGCCTATTCGGGTTCCATCCATGAGGAGATCCGGCCGGAGTTTCGCTCACAGCCCCAAACGATGTGTACAGGGTTCCGTGACACCAAACGGGTGCCCGGTTACCCGGCCACGTGCCTACCGCATCACAGCCCACCCCTACGGTCAGCGCTGCCCACGGCCTCCAGCATACTACAAACACCAGAAACTACTTGCAACTCCTGGACAGAGGACAAGGGTGATCAAGAAGCCGAGAGGGTCCATTGGTTTCGGGCCCAATGCGTGGTAGTAGCTGAATCATGGATCACAAACACAGAACTCAGTTCCTGAGGACGGCTGCAATGAGACAACCCACCATGTACTCCTACATGGCCTCTCACCGCTACCTTTACCAAATCGTGTTCACACACTTAGCTCACACACAGTAGGACATGTTCACACACCTCTGATTCATCCCCGATGAATCAGACCTGACTCAACTCTAAGCAGTAGCAGGCATGACAAACAAACATGAATGAGTAGGCACATCAGGGCTCAAACAACTCCTACTCATGCTAGTGGGTTTCATCTATTTACTGTGGCAATGACAGGTCATGCAAAGGACAAAGGGGTTCAGCTACCGCAGCAAGTAACAGATGAATCGGTGTTGTCCTAATGCAGTAAAAGAGAGCAGGAGCGAGAGAGTAGGATTGTATCGGAATGAACAAGGGGGTTTTGCTTGCCTGGCACTTCTGAAGATAACATTGAGTCTTCATCAGTGTCAACGATCACATCATCGGTATCACGTCTATCGAGAGGGGACAAATACCGGCAACACAGAAAGAAACACAATCAATGCAATGCACAATATGATGCATGATCATGACATGGCAAAATGAATGTGTTTTGAGCTAATGCAACTAGCAACAGATTAAATGAAGTTGGTTTGAATACAAGATTCAAATTCAAACTCCATATGTGATTATTCAAATGCCCTTTAATTGATTTGTGCTAAACAGCAGCTATAAGTTGTTCTAACATGCATGAAAATGGTACAGATGGATTCCTTGAATTTTTCTGATAATTTTTCATATATAATTTATTTCATTTGGAGTTACGGTTAATTTTCTATGATTTATCGAAGTTTTAGCTATTTTCTGGAATTTTCTGATTATTTAGAATTAAAATAATTCCAGAAAATGAATTATGGCGTCAGCATGTCATCACCTTGACGTCAGCAGGTCAACAGGGCGCCTCCAGGTCAAACCTGACCAGTGGGGTCCACTGGTCAGTGACCCAGGGCTGTTTAGTGTCAATGGCAGGTGGGGCCGGGTCAAAGGCCACGTCAGCAGAGTCAATGCTGACGGGTGGGGCCACTGGATTAGTTAAAAACTAAACAGAAACTAATCTATGATTAATTAGCAGGTGGGGCCCTGCTGTCAGTGTCACAAAGCGGTGATTAGTGGCTAATTAAGCCAGCCACGTCACTGGCCACCGGAGTTCGGCCGGCGGCGACCCGGAACGCGGCGGAAGTTCACCGGGGTTGCGCTACGGGCGACGGCTGGACGCGCGAAGGGCACCAGAAGGTAGCCCGTGCCCGTGCGCACCTAGGGGGGCCAACGGGAGGTGCGGGGGTGGACGGAGTCCGCCGGAGTGGAGCCCGAGGCGGCGGCCGGAGCTCGGGTGGGTGCGGGGTTAGTGCTGTGGCTTGCAAACAAGCTAGCTGCCACGCTAGCGTTGCTCCACGGGTCGTTGCGAGTGCAACGGACGCACGCGCGGGGCCGTTTGGTCACCGGGGCTTCGCCGGCGACGAGTCCGTGCGGCGGAGCGTCTCGGCTCCGGTAGAGGGGGCGGCTAGAGCTCGAAATCGAACTTGGGGTTAGGGGGAAACGGAGCAGGGACTCACGGGGATCGCGCAGGGAGGGTCAGCGAGCTCGGGGGCGCGCCGGAGTGGCCGAATTCGACGGAGAACGGCGCCGGGGCCGAAGCTTGGGGATGATGGCGATGGCGGCTGCTCGGGGCCCTTCTGGTCGCGTGAGACGTCGAGGAGGTCGAGGGAGGCACTGCGGAGCTCTGGGAGGCGTCGGGGAGGCGAGAGGGGGATGGTGGCCGCGGCGAACAGCGTCGGTGGCGACGGCTTCGTTTGGGTCCGAGGTGCGGAGCGAGAGGGAGAGCAGGAGAAGGGGATGAGCATGGGAGGGAGTTGAGAGAGGCCTGAGGGAGCCGCGTGGCGTCTCCAGGGAGTAGTGGAGGCAAGCAGGGAGGCAGGAGGTGGCCGAGGCGGCATCGGCCCTCGCCACCGAGCTGCTTCGGTGCGAGGGGAGGAAGAAGACAAAGGGGAGGAGGTGGGCTGGGCCAGCGGGAGGAGCTGGGCCGGCTACAGGTAAGTGGCCCAGGTGGGCTGCAGGTAATGTTTCCCTCCCTCTCTCTGTTTTTCCTATTTTACCTCTGTTTTCTATTTTTCTGACATTTGTTTGATTTAACAAATATATTAAATCATTTAATTTTATTATGCCAATTTTTGTAGGGGCTAATGGTATTATTCCAGAGCTCTTTTATAATTGGCATAATTTTTGGACCATATTTCATATATATAGAAATATCTTTCCAATGCAAATATTTATCGAATTAATCCAAATGGCCAAATTAAATGTCCATGAGCTCCTAAAAATATTGTTTTGATTTTTATCTCTGTCCAATATTTTCAGAGGGCAACATGAGCATTTTCTTGGACCCTTTTGGGGAATTTTTTTTATTTGGGTCATTTTCAACATGATTCTGAGGGTTCCACCAATCCTCATTTCAAATTTAAATGAAATTTAACATGATGCACACATGAAGCTAGCCTAGAGCATTACCAGAAGCTAGGGATGTGACAATTATTGTCCATTATCTACCAAGCAACAGGGTTGCTAGGAGTATTGATTTCACACATCACAGTTTACTTGTCGGAATTCCGGTTACAACAACACGGGACTGAGGAATGAATAATGATGGTGAGAAGTATCACTGTATCAAGAGTTCATAGGAGGTTGTGCAATTCCTATGATATTCCTGACATAAAGAGGGCAATACTTCAGGGTAGAACAGAATCAAAAGCTGGATTGGCACTTTGATCTGCGGAATACAACTACTTTGACCCAATCCTAGATATGGATGAGGTACTGTAGTTTGTTTCTCCTAGTCATTCCGGAATAGAATGGCTTGACGGATCACATGAATAATAGGCATCGATAACACCAATGCACAACTACTCTTGACCAACAATTGATGGACGAGGGTCAGAATACAACTAAAGAGGGACAACTCAAAGGAACGTTTAATTTTCTGAGTTATGGATGCATGGATTAGCATGTTATTTCTTCCGGATAACCCATGCAGAAATGTTGAACTGGCAGAGTCACAATATAGAATGGAGAACTCATCGAGAGCACTCCTGTTGTGATCTTTTGGTTCAAGAGAACTCCTGCCATATTGGTTCATGGTATTGGAAGAACGTTGTACCACGGACCTCGAGGACTATCGCAAAGGTTACTAATATCCTAAAGGAACGAGCAATACTATCTACACGAATTAAGTAGAGTGAATCTTGGGTTCAAGAACCCAGGAAAGAATACCTACTAACTAATAACATCACAAGATGCTTTCGAGAATGGTGGCCAGAATCATCACACCGGGAACACAAAACATGGCTAGGTTACTAGGTGACTCCCTAAAACACCTAGGGTCATAATAATAGCTCCAACATATATGTCGAGGTAGTAGAGTACCTCAACAGACCATTAGTGTGCTTAATCTGGCCCAAAAGGACATCGGAAATGGGAAGAAGGGATTTGCAAATGCATCAGACTAGTTAGAGACCTGGGATGAATCGGACAGCATAACGGCTATAAATGCTCAAAAGATTTGAGACATCCTGAAAAATGGTGGCATAACCACTCAACAACACAATATCAAGGTTCCGAGATCAACTGTCAACATACGGAAGTAGTAGGAACGGAACTGAGGCTTGAAACTATCAATTCTATAAGTCTATGGATTAGTAACACGTCATCCTGATAGATAGGAGAGAAGCCTAGTTCTTAACCCCGTAGAAAACATAAGATGACTCAGATCAGAAGGTCATGAGGATAAGGAGTAAAAAGAGCCTTACGTTCCCTCCCACAATCAATTCCCTAATATAACTAAAGCATTTCTAGACTCAACTTCGACCAGTTTGGCTTGGTAATCCTACAGGCAGTTAGGCTCTGATACCAAAGCTGTCAGGACCCCGATTCCAAGTCACATCGATCTAGCCGGTAACACCTCATATCACTTTGCGGCCTCACACACGGTATTCCCACGGGTGTCGCCTTACCATGGCCCGGGACCGTTTGCGCCTTTTGGCTCGCGTATATGATAGTGTCACTAGCATCCATATGACAGAGAACCCGGGCCGACATGGCTAGTCGTGAACCCAAAGCGGCACCAACCTATGGGGACAGGCATACCTGAATCACATGGAGCATGTCGGTCAGCAGCGTGTGAATCCGGGCTGTAGCACTGGGCTAACAGGACTCCGGGAACCCGGGCTGTAGTAGGCTAGGCAGAACTCCGGATGTCACCGCGTGACATTTCCCCGAAGGGATAGACACAGGAACGAAGTGAAACACATGTCGTCCAGTCAAGTGTCCTGAGCAGTAGTGCTGGGCTAGCAGGACTCCGGTGAACCGGGCTGTAGTGGACTACTATGGCTCATGGAAGCACAAGACTACATTTCCCCATAAGAGAGGCTACCAAGGATAAACAACTAGGTTGTCGGATCCCACACATACCAAGCATTTCAAGCATACACACAATATGCTCGATATGTGTAAATACAACATGGCATCACAACAAAACTCTAGGACTCAAAGTATTTATTCAATAGGCTCCGAGGAGCAAGATATTACAAACATGGGTCTCATGACCCAACAATCATAGCATACAAATCAAAGCACATGCAGAAGCTTAACATGTCTGGGTACAGACATCTACAAATGAAGAAGGCTGAGAAGCCTGACTATCTACAAGACCCTGCCGAGGGCACAAGATCGTAGCTGAGGTATCAAGCTAAACGTCGAAGTCCACGCGGAACTACTAGCGAGACTGAAGTCTCTCTGCAAAACATAAACTAAGCAAACGTGAGTACATAAGTACTCAGCAAGACTTACATCAGAACTAACTACATATGCATCGGCATCAACAAAGGGATGGTGGGGTTTAACTGCAGCAAGCTAGCTTTGACTCAGTGGCTAACCTGAACTATGACTGCAAGCAACTCTTTTGAGGTGGAGCACACGAGTCCACATATTCACCATTTCAATACACCACTATGGATCCGCTCCTGTCTCCCTATGAGAAGGCCATCCATAGCACTCACGCTTATCTTGCGTATTTTAGAGTATCCACTTTCACTTGTCTATGAACTGTTATAGGCAACCCAGAAGTCCTTCACCGTGGACGCGGCTATTCGAATAGATCATTTATAACCCTGCAGGGGTGTACTTCTTCACACATGTTTCCACCACTTAGCGTCTGCACACGACATGTGCTCGGCAGACTTCAAGCGAAAGCCGACGTGGGTGTAGACCACGACCTGACTAACCACACAAGTCTCTAGTCCAGGTTTATCGCCTATTCGGGTTCCATCCACGAGGAGATCCGGCCGGAGTTTCACTCACATCCCCAAACGATGTGTGCAGGGTTCCCGAGACACCAAACGGGCGACTCGGTACACCGTGCCACAGTGTATCTACCACATCATAGCCCACTCCTAGGGTCAGCACTATGCATGGCCGCCAACACATATCCTACAAACACCAGAAACTAGTTGCAACTCCTGGACAGAGAACAAGGGCGGTTAATAAGTCGAGCGGGGTCATATTTCAGGGCCCAACGTGTGGTAGTAGCTGTTCATGGATCACAAACACAGAACTCAGTTCCTGAGGACGGTTTCAATGAGACAACCCACCATGTACTCCTACATGGCCTCTCACCGCTATCTTTACCAAATCGTGTTCACACACTTAGCTCACACATAGTAGGACATGTTCATCACCATTCCAATTCATTCCCGATGAATCAGACCCGACTCAACTCTAAGCAGTAGCAGGCATGAAAAACAAGCATGAATGAGTAGGCATATCAGGGCTCAAACAACTCCTACTCATGCTAGTGGGTTTCATCTATTTACTGTGGCAATGACAGGTCATGCAGAGGAAAAGGGGTTCAGCTACCGCAACATGAAACAGTTGAATCGTTGTTGTCCTAATGCAGTAAAAGAGAGTAGGAGCGAGAGAGTGGGATTATATCGGAATGAACAAGGGGGTTTTGCTTGCCTGGCACTTCTGAAGATAGTATAGCTCTTCATCGGTGTCATTGATCACGTCGTCGGAACACGTCTATCGAGAGGGAACAACCACCGACGAACAAAGGAGAAACACAATCAATGACATGCAACAATATGATGCATGAATGTGACATGGAAATATGTTGTTGATTGGCCTAATGCAACTAGCAACAAGTTAAATGGAGTTGGTTTGAACCCTAGGTTCAAATGCAAACTCCATATGTGAGGGTTTAAATGCCATTTAATTGAATTGTCCTTAACAGCAACTTTAAGTTGTTCCAACATGCATGAAAAAGGTACAGATGGATAGATTGGATTTTTCTAATCATTTTTCATATATATAACTTGTTTCATTTGGAGCTATGGTTGATTTCCTATGATTTTTAGAAGTTTTGGCTATTTTCTGGAATTTCCTATATAATAATAAATCCAGAAAAGGATTTACTGCGCCAGCCTGGCGTCAGTGTGACGTCAGCGGTCAACTGAGACGGTCCAGGTCAACCCTGACCTGTGGGTCCTCTCTGTCAGTGTCAATTAAACTAACTAAGTTTAGTTAACGTTAAACTAATACTAACCTAGTTTAGTTAGTGGCCTAGGGCCCACACGTCAGTGACACCGAGTTAGTTAGCGAGGTCATTAACCCCTAACAGTGTGATTAGCACTAACTAAAGATTAAACTATTTTTTAGTTAGGGGCCGGCCCCACATGTCATTGACTCAGGCGGGGTCCAGCCGGGGTCCAAGTGGGTCAAACCCACCGGCGACTTGATGCCGGCGAGGCCCGAGACGGCGGCGCGGCTCAGAAAACGCCCACAGGGCACGGACGAGGCTGTTCTTGGGCTCATTGGAGAGCTCTTGCAGGCGCGCACCGGGTGATGGTGGAGGCCGGGCCTATGGTGGCCGGACCGACGACGGCGAGCTCGGTTGCGGCCGCTGGAGTTCGGACATGGGTGCGGGCAGCGTTGCGGTGTGCGAGCAAGCGAGCTGAGGCGCTAGCGGTGGCCTACGTGATGCGGTGAGTACGTTGGTTGCATGCCCGAGACCAAATGGTCACCGGAGCATCAACGGCGACGAGCGCAGGCGGCGGCGCGTTCGGTTGCAGGCGAGGCGATGGCTACGGCACACGAGGGGAAAACGGATAGGGGGAGCAGGAGGAGGGGCTCACGGCGATGCGATGAGCTGCTCAGTGAGCTCGGGGAAGACCTGGCAGTGATGAATCAACGGCGACGATCCTTGGTGGCCAACGTGGGGAACGGCGGAGCTGGCGGCGTCCAGGGGCTTCCGGCGCCTTACATCTTGGTGAGGAGGAAGAGGGGGACGAGGCGGAGCTTCTGGGCGCGTCGGTGAGGCATGGGGTGGCCGGTGGCCGCGGTGGTGGTCGTCGGCGCGCTGCGAGGCGCTTGGCAGCAACGGGAGAAGGAGAGCAGAGGAGAAAGGAGGCACGGGAGAGGACGAGGCGGTCCAGGAGAAAGCATGGTGTTGTCTAGGGCGTCGTGGCAGCGGCAGAAGTAGGAGGTGGCTCGGGCGCGTGCCAGCGCGCAGCGACCACGTGCACGGCGTCCGACTGGCGGGAGTTGGACGACGACTGGTAGCGCAGGTGGTGGGCTGGGCCGCTTTTACCAGGTAAGGCCTAGGTGAGGTGCACAGGTAACCTCTCTCTCTCTCCTTTTATTTCTGTTTTCTATTTTCTGTCTGTTTGTTTTGATTTACTAGGGGTGCTAAACAAATTTATTTGCTTCTGTAAATTATTGTATGGACTAGAGATATTATTCTAGATCCCCACAATAATTTCCAAAATTATTGGGCATGTATTTCTTTTATAACAGAAATAAAGCCAATCCAAATACATTATGATTTAATTCAAATGCCCATAATAAATATTTCTGTGACTCCAAAAATATTGGTTTGAATTTTACCTCCTACCAATATTTTCTCAGAGTAGCAGGAACATTTCCTTGGACTCATTTGATGAGAGTTAATGTTGATTATTTTTGAACTGGTTTCTGAGGGTTTCAACAAACCTCAATTCAACTTTCAGAAATTTTGGCCATGATGCATGAGTGCAGATGCAACTATTCCACTCAGGTATTCTGGGTGTAACATCCAAATTTTCAATTTCGAATGTTATACACTAGATCATCATTGCATATCATATTTTATTACATTTTGGCTGATCCTAGAAAATTCTACGCAACTCAAGGACCCTCGGAGAGAGTTGGGGATTTTGTTATTTTCATACTTGAGTTTTCTAAAATTTTGAAAATAAGATCATTTGATTTTATTTATTTTATCTTCAATTATTTCTATTACAAAAATATGAGAGAGGGAATAAAATGACTTTTCCAAAATAAAAAAATATTGAGGGTTTAAATAAAAAATCAAATAAGATTTTATTTTGGTTTTCTTTGCTATTTTATTTGAATTTAGGAAAAATTGCACATTTTCAAAAATTGCATTTAGAGCCAAAAAAATGTTCATCATGTTCCAAATATTTTATTTAGACGAAGAAAATTTATTTTGGCATTTTTAGATTTTTATTTATTTTTTTAGATTTTTTTTTGTTGCGGCGATATTGGTTTTAAAAAAAACGAGACCCCGCGCCCGACTGGGCCAAGGTCCCAGCCGAGCAGGCCGGCCCAGCGCGCCTGTTGCCGCCTCTCGCCGGGTCGGGACAGGAGTCCCGACCAGCACCGCCGCCGCCCGAGTCCGGGGAGGACTCCGCCTCCCGAGGCCGACCCCTCCCCCAAGTCGCCTCTCCCCGCCCCCTTTATAACCGCCGCCGCCCGCGTCGCCTGCCGTCGCCGCAATGCCGCCCCGCTGCCGCATCGGAGCCGTCGCCCCGCACCAGCCGCCACCCGCCGGAGCCCCGCCTGAGCCTCGCCGGAGCCCCGAGCCGAGGTAGCCGCCGCCGGTTTTTGATAAAAAGCCGTTTCGGTTTTTTTTTAAACCCTAGTTTTCATTTTTTTTTTCTTAAATAGATCGGTTTTTCTCCGGTTTATTTATTTAGCGAGCGTTCGCTCATCCGTTCATTTTAACGAACATGTTCATCATTTAGTTCCTGTTAATGAACGTCCGTTCGTTAATCTGTTCGTCATTTTCTTTTTCTCGGATTAAATCCGCGGTTGTTCTGATCGCGATTTCCGATCCGATGTTCGTTTTAGTTTAACTTTTCGCTCGTTTATCGAAATCAGGCGATTCAAGCGCCTGGAGTTTCGTCTCGAAATCCTCTTTCCATTTAACCAACTCAAACAAGTTTTGTCTCAGTAAAATATGCCCTAGTTTCAGATTGGTGAATGAAGCCTGTTTCTTTTGCCGTTTGTCTTTTGTTGTTTCGTTCGGTTTGATTCTTTTTGCCAACCGGAGTTCTTAAGTTGAACTTTCTGGTTAGATCTTTTATTCGAGTTTTACCTGTGCATTAGTTAAGTACTTATTGTATGCTTGTTTGTTTGTGATAGAGTACCCGGAGTGCGCCGCTTGCTACTTCGAATCGCTAGGTTTCCCGGATCATCAGCAAGACAAGTAACACTTTGATCATACCTCCTACTACCTAGTTTTATTGCATTAGATCAATCCTCACACATTGCATGATTAGGATCTAATTAAATTGTGGGTTTGGGAAGTAGTTGACATAGTACCTATTACCTGTTTATTATCAAACCTTTGGGAGTTACTTCTATGTTTGCTTATTATGCCATGCTATGCTAGTAGACGTGGATTGGGTGAGTGTATCCATGACAAATGTGAGATTGTTAAATTAATGGTTTATCTAAGGTGGCAACTTAAATACACATCTGGGTGGATTGAGGCACCTGGGTATTCCAGCGATGCCTGTTTTCTTTTGGACCGCCACCCAGGCTCAAAGGGATCATGAGATTATTCATGCTAGAAACTTCCGTGTGCAGCCACAAGCTACTATGGGCTCTAGCATAGTTGATTAAGTCGTGCGAACTCTTACAGTGGTAGACTAGCAGATGTAGGGGAAAGTAGGTGTAACGGTCTACCCGATCGTAAGGTGCTAGCGCTTCTGAAAGACTATGTCTCGGTCATCCGTTTCTCAAACACCATGTAGTGCGAGAAATCAAACGGAGGAGATCCAGTCTTGTGGGGAAAAGTGTGCAAACATCTGCAGAGTGTATACACTAATCATGGTTAGTCGTGTCCCCGGTTATGGACATCTTGAGTATCTAGTACCTGGATTATCATGTGAATCTCGTCATGTTACTCAAAAATTAATTTTGTTGGGTTTTGTTTAATGTTGATGCTTAATTGGGATTGAGAATGCTGTCAACCATTCTCAATGTTTAACAACTACCATGATAGTTAAATAAAATTTATTCTTTTGCAGTAGGGAAAAATTGGCTTTACGCAAAATTGTAAACATAGAGCTTTTCCACCAGCCAAATATGCATATAGAATAGCCTTATTCTTTTATTGCTCTCTATGTGTTACATTGCCAGCATATTCCATGTGCTGACCCGTTTCGGGCTACAACGTTCATGTTGCAGACTTCTCATACGACGATTAAGGTGCCTTTAGGTCGTGGTTCTATACTCAGTGATGTTGTTGGAGTTGATGGACTCACTTATCTTCCAAGCCTTCCGCTGTTATCGTTATTAGATGGCCTTAAGCCATATTTATTGTAATAAGTTCTCTTTTGAGACACTCGATGTAATAAGTGTGTGATTGCTACTCTGTTATAAATCCTTCAAGTATTGTGTGGTGTCGGCATTACTGATCCAGGGATGACACCTGAGCATAGAGATTAGACCGTTTGAGGTCTGGTCGCTACAAGATGGTATCAGAGCACACGCTGACTGTAGGACACGACCCCTAAGCTAAAGCCCTAGACCACTACTCACTCTCTTCTCATTCTGACCTCTCATCTTTTCTACTCTTTTAGGATGGCGGATGCAAGGAACAAGTTCACGCAACCGGATGAAGATACACCCTTTGGATGTCACTTGAAGGAAGTCACTAGATACCTGAACATAGGAGTACCAAGCTTCACCGGAACCTACAACGCCACTTTACCTAAAGAGGAGCGCTGGATGATTCAAGTTCAAGTTCCAAGAAGGACGTTCATGCCAGTCACTCAGCCCATAGAGTTTTCTTTTGATGCACCATCCTGGAGTCTAGGAAAGAGCATGGCAGCTCACATCGCCATGGGACGCATTGGAGAAGTTTACCGCAATGATCTCAAGGATACTATCTACTAGATTTGTGGACACCGAGATGAGCAATGGGAGATGATCAGCACCAAGAAGGATAGATCAATTACAGCTTTTATCCAGGAGTTAAACCAACACATTCGACGTCAGGAGAACCAGATGTGCGTCGACATGATAGATCTGAAGAAGGCAAAGACTAGAATCAAGGAACTGGAGGAAGAACTCAAGGCTACACGTGAAGATTATGAAGAAGAAATCGAAGTGTTAGTGGAGAAGAATGACGATCTGATCAAGAAGATCAGAATATTTATGGGAGGCCCTACACCAGTAGAAGAAGACGAAGAACCCAAGGAGATTCGCCCGGAAGACTACATCATCATCGATGACACTGACTCGGATCCGGATGATAGCGATGATGACTATGTTGATGAAGCTGGAGCAGATATCATGGAGTCTGCAACCGAAGAATATTTCTAGTAGACCACCCCATCAGTAGTAGTACTCCACCATGTAAATATAGTAGTTCGAGCACTTTTGCGATAGTTAGATCAATTGTATGCCCTTGTTTGATTGATTGAATGAAGTGAGTTGTTTGCTTTTGCCTCATGTGCATATGGGTAGTGTTTTCTCTCTAGACCCCTCTCTATTCTTAAATATCATCCTTTCTAAAAACCCTCAGATGCCTCCGAGACGTGACCCTGGATTTACCTTCCCACCGGAGCTCACTCAGTTGATCCAGTAGCAGAACACATTGATGCAGTTGCTAGTCTAGAATCAGAATCAGGGGAACAACAACAACAACCCACCACCACCACCACCACCTGTTGATCACTTAGCCCGTTTTCTTAGGATGAATCCGCCGGTGTTTTCCAGTAGCACCGAGCCGATAGTAGCAGATGATTCGCTCCGCAAGACAGCAAGGGAGTTGACCACCGCAGGATGCACATATGCGGAAAAGGTGAAGTTTGCCGCACATCAGCTTGAAGGACCCGTAGCATCATGGTGGGAGAATTTCACAGCCACTTTCCCTGTCGACACTGTCACATGGGACCAGTTCCAGCAGGCTTTCCGTACTGCCCATGTTTCAGCAGGAGCTATGGACATGAAGAAGCGAGAGTTTCGCAACTTGCGCCAAGGAGGAAGGACAGTTGGCCAGTATGTGGAGGATTTTAGTAAGCTAGCACGTTATGCCCCAGATGACATAGCTACTGATGTAGCTAAGCAGGAGAAGTTTATGGAAGGACTGAATGATGAGTTGAGCATGCAGTTGATGGTAGCAACCTTCAACAACTACCAGGAGTTGGTAGATAGTGCTCTTATGATTGAAGGGAAGCAACAATAGATTGAGAAACACAAGAGGAAGTATGGACAAGGGAAGTACAATTCTGGAGCTCAGCAGAAGCCACGTCTTACCCCTAGACTGGGAGGACATTTTCAGCATACCCATGGAGGAGGTAGCTCGCACAATCACAATTGCACCAAGAATGTTAATGGGAATGGAGGAAGCAACAGCCAGAACCGCACCAACCCATCAACCCCAGCCAAGAGAGACCTGAGCCAAGTCACTTGCTTTAAGTGCCAGAAGACCGGACATTATGCCAATGAATGTCCTGAATCCCAGAATGGAAATGTCAATGGAAGCTCTGGGAAGAAGCTGAACCCTTTCAACAGGGGACAGGTGAACCACGTTAACGTGGAGGAGGTTGAAGAGCAGACGGATGCAGTAATCGGTAAGTTTTTGGTTAAGTCATTTACTGCACTCATTCTTTTTGATACTGGCGCATCGCATTCATACATATCAAGGGGATTTGTGGATAAGTATAACCTGCCCACCAAAGTTCTTAGAACACCCATGTTAGTAAGCTCACCAGGAGCGGAGTATATGGCTAGTAAGGGATGTTTTCAAGTGCCATTGAGTATAGGTAGGCATGTGTTTCCCTCGGATTTAATCATTTTGGAATCACAAGGTTTGGATGTAATTCTGGGTATGGATTGGCTATCGATGTATGGAGGAAACATCGAATGCGCCAGTAAGTCGATTTTGCTTACCACCCCGGAAGGGAGAAGGATCAAGTATGTATCCCGGCATGTGCCGAAGAGGACTCAAGTAAATTGTCTAACAGGAGTTGTGCAGGAGGAAGTACCAGTGGTGAAGGATTTCCCTGATGTATTTCCAGAGGAGTTGCCAGGCATGCCACCGGATAGAGATATTGAGTTTTTGATTGAGCTTTTGCCAGGCACAGGACCAATATATAAAAGACCATATAGGATGCCCGCAAAGGATTTGGTGGAGATTAAGAAGCAGATTAAGGAGTTACTAGATAAAGGGTATATTTGCCCAAGTTCTTCGCCTTGGGATCGCCAGTACTTCTAGTGGAGAAGAAGGATGGATCGTTAAGGATGGTTGTGGATTATCGAGGATTGAATGAATTAACCATCAAGAACAAGTACCCACTACCGATGATCAATGATCTGTTTGATTGATTACAACGAGCTAAGGTATTTTCCAAGATTGATCTACAATCAGGGTACCATCAGTTGAAGATTCGAGAACATGATATACCTAAGACAGCTTTTACCACCAGGTATGGGTTATACGAGTATACCATTATGTCATTTGGTCTGACTAACGCACCTGCTTATTTTATGAACATGATGAACAAAGTGTTTATGGAATTTTTGGATAAGTTCGTCGTAGTGTTCATTGATGATATCCTGGTTTACTCGACGAATGAAGAGGAGCATAAGGAGAATTTGTGTTTGGTACTTGGTAAGCTCAGAGAACATCAGTTGTATGCCAAGTTTAGAAAATGTGAGTTTTGGTTGAAGGAAGTTGGATTTCTCGGACACGTTATATCTGGAGAATGTATAGCAGTAGATCCCACTAAGGTTGACACTGTGACAAATTGGGAAGCCCCAACAACAGTTGGAGAAATCTGGAGTTTTCTTGGACTCGCAGGATACTACCGGAGGTTCATTGAAAATTTCTCGAAGATTGTGAAGCCTATGACGGATCTGTTGAAGAAGGATACCAAGTTCATATGGACTGAAGAATGTGAGGCCAGTTTCCAGGAGTTGAAGAAATGTTTGGTTACATACCTATGTTGATTTTGCCAGATCAGACCAAGGATTATGAGGTGTATTGCGACGCTTCACGTCGAGGACTTGGAGCAGTTCTTATGCAGGAAGGAAGAGTTGTTTCATATGCCTCACAACAGCTTAAGCCTCATGAGCTGAATTATGCTACGCATGATTTGGAGTTAGCAGTTGTAGTGCATGCATTGAAGACTTGGAGACATTTTCTCATTGGAAATTATTGTGAGGTGTACACGGATCACAAGAGTTTGAAGTATATCTTCACGCAGAAGGAGTTGAATCTCAGACAAAGGAGATGGTTGGAGCTCATCAAGGATTATGATATGAGATTGCATTATCACCCCAGAAAGGCTAACATAGTAGCTCACGCGTTGAGTCATAAGAGCCATGTCAACACACTAATGACGAGAGATTTACCAAGGGAGTTAGCAGAAAATCTTCGTGAGCTATGTCTGGAAATAGTCCCGAGAGGCTATGTAGCAGCATTAGAGATTCAGTCGACCTTGATGGATAAGATCAGAGTAGCTCAAAGGACTGACAAGGAGATTGCTTCTATTAAGGAGAAAATGAGCAAAGGAAAAGCTAAAGGATTTCGTGAGGATGAGCACGATACCTTATGGTTTGAAGACCGCGTTTATGTGCCTAATGATTCGGAAATCAGGAAGTTAATTCTGCAAGAGGCCCATGATTCACCCTATTCGATTCACCCAGGAAATACCAAGATGTATCTGGATTTGAAGGATATTTTTTGGTGGACCGGAATGAAGAAGGATATTGCGGAGTATGTAGCAGTTTGTGATGTATGTCAGAGAGTAAAGGCAGAGCATCAGAAGCCAGTAGGATTGTTACAGCCTTTGCCAATACCCGAATGGAAGTGGGATAAGTTAGGCATGTATTTTATCATGGGTTTACCCAGGACTCATTCAGGCTATGACTCTATTTGGGTTATAGTCGATCGTTTGACAAAGGTAGCTCATTTCATTCCAGTAAAGACTACCTATACCAGTGCAAAGTTGGCAAAGATATACATGACCAGGATCGTATGTCTGCATGGAGTTTCGAGGAGCATTGTGTCAGATAGAGGAACCCAGTTTACCTCAAAGTTCTGGAATCAGTTGCATGCAACTTTAGGTACCAGACTAGAGTTCAGTACAGCTTTCCATCCGCAGACAGATGGACAGACCGAGAGAGTCAATCAGATTTTGGAGGACATGTTGAGAGCTTGTGCGCTAGATTACGGATCTAGTTGGGACGAGAATTTGCCATATGCAGAGTTCTCTTATAACAACAGTTATCAATCCAGTTTGAAGATGGCCCCTTTCGAAGCCTTGTACGGAAGGAGGTGCAGGACCCCATTGTCCTGGGATGAAGTTGGAGACCGCCAGTTGTTTGGACCGGCTCTGATTAAGGAGTCTGAACAGAAAGTGAAATTGATTCGCGATAGGCTCAAGGTAGCCCAATCCAGGCAAAAGAGCTATGCGGATTCAAAACACAAGGAGACAGTTTACGAAGTCGGAGACCGAGTTTATCTTTGAGTATCTCCACTTTGAGGAGTTAAGCGCTTTGGAGTGAAGGGAAAGTTAGCACCACGTTTTGTAGGACCATACAAAGTTTTGGAGCGTATGGGAGAAGTAGCCTACAAGTTGAAGTTGCCCGAAGGATTGTCAGGAGTTCACGACGTGTTCCACGTTTCCCAGTTGAAGAAGTGCCACACAGAGATGGCTGATAAAACGTCGAGAGACACAGTGCCGCTGGAAGCGATTTAGTTGGACAGTGATTTGACCTATGAGGAGAAACCAGTCAAGATTCTTGAGTATGACAGCCGAGTCACCTGCAGCAAAGTTATCAAGTTTTGCAAAGTTCAATGGAGCCACCACACGGAGGATGAAGCCACCTGGGAGCGAGAGGAAGATTTGCTGAAGGACCACCCTCACCTATTTTCTAGCCAACCCGAATCTTGAGGGCGAGATTCATCTTAAGGGGGGTAGGTTTGTAACATCCCAAATTTTCAATTTGGAATGCTATACACTAGATCATCATTGCATATCATATTTTATTGCATTTTGGCTGATCCTAGAAAATTCTACACAACTCAAGGACCCTCGGAGAGAGTTGGGGATTTCGTTATTTTCATATTTGAGTTTTCTCAAATTTTGAAAATAGGATCATTTGATTTTATTTATTTTATCTTCAATTATTTCTATTACAAAAATATGAGAGAGGGAATAAAATGACTTTTCCAAAATAAAGAAATATTGAGGGTTTAAATAAAAAATCAAATAAGATTTTATTTTGGTTTTCTTTGCTATTTTATTTGAATTTAGGAAAAATTGCACATTTTCAAAAATTGCATTTAGAGCCAAAAAAATGTTCATCCTCTTCTAAATATTTTATTTAGACGGAGAAAATTTATTTTAGCATTTTTAGATTTTTATTTATTTATTTAGAATTTTTTTTGTTGCAGCGATATTGGTTTAAAAAAACAAGACCCCGCGCCCGACTGGGCCAAGGGCCCAGCCGAGCAGGCTGGCCCAGCGCGCCTGCCGCCGCCTCTCGCCGGGTTGGGACACGAGTCCCGACCAGCGCCGCCGCCGCCCGAGTCCGGGGAGGACTCCGCCTCCCGAGGCTGACCCCTCCCCCAAGTCGCCTCTCCCCGCCTCCTTTATAACCGTCGCCGCCGCCCGCGCCGCCTGCCGCACGCCGCTCGCGCCGCCTGCCGCCGCAGCGCCGCCTCGCTGTCACGTCGGAGCCGCCGCCCCGCACCACCCGCCACCCGCCGGAGCCCCGAGCCGAGGTAGCCAACGCCGGTTTTTGAGAAAAAGCCGTTTCGGTTTTTTTTAAACCCTAGTTTTTGTTTTTTTCTTAAATAGATCGGTTTTTCTCCGGTTTATTTATTTAGCGAGCGTTCACTCGTCAGTTTGTTTTAATGAACGTGTTCATCGTTTAGTTCTTGTTAACGAACGTCCATTCGTTAATCTGTTCGTCGTTTTCTTTTTCTCGAATTAAATCTATGGTTTTTCTGATCGCGATTTTCGGTCCGATGTTCGTTTTAGTTTAACTTTTCGCTCGTTTATCGGAATCAAGCGATTCAAGCGCCTGGAGTTTTGTCTCGAAACCCTCTTTCCGTTTAACCAACTCAAACAAGTTTTGCCTCAGTAAAATTTTCCCTAGTTTCAGATTAGTGAATGAAGCGTGTTTCTTTTGCCGTTTGTCTTTCGTTGTTTCGTTCGGTTTGATTCTTTTTGCCAACCGGAGTTCTTAAGTTTAACTTTCTGGTTAGATCTTTTATTTGAGTATTACATGTGCATTAGTTGAGTACTTATTGTATGCTTGTTTGTTTGCGATAGAGTACTCGGAGTGCGCCGCTTGCTACTTCAAATCGCTAGGTTTCCCGGATCATCAGCAAGGCAAGTAACACTTTGATCATACCTCCTACTACCTAGTTTTATTGCATTAGATCAATCCTCACACATTACATGATTAGGATCTAATTAAATTGTGGGTTTGGGAAGTAGTTGAGGTAGTACCTATTACATGTTTATTATCAAACCTTTGGGAGTTACTTCTACATTTGCTTATTATGCCATGCTATGCTAGTAGACGTGGATCGGGTGAGTGTATCCATGACAGATGTGAGATTGTTAAATTAATGGTTTATCTAAGGTGGCAACTTAAATGCACATCTGGGTGGATTGAGGCACCTGGGTATTCCAGCGATTGCCTGTTTTCTTTTGGACCGTCACCCAGGATCAAAGGGATCATGAGATTATTCATGCTAGAAACTTCCGTGTGCAACCACAAGCTACTATGGGCTCTAGCATAGTTGATTAAGTCGTGTGAACTCTTACAGTGGTAGACTAGCAGATGTAGGGGAAATTAGGTGTAACAGTCTAACCGATCGTAAGGTGCTAGCGCTTCTGAAAGACTATGTCTCGGTCATCCATTTCTCAAACACCATGTAGTGCGAGAAATCAAACGGAGGAGATCGAGTCTTGTGGGGAAAAGTGCGCAAACCTCTACAGAGTGTATAAACTAATCATGGTTAGCCGTGTCCCCGGTTATGGACATCTTGAGTATCTAGTACCTGGATTATCATGTGAATCTCGTCATGTTACTCAAAAATTAATTTTGTTGGGTTTTGTTTAATGTTGATGCTTAATTGGGATTGAGAATGCTGTCAACCATTCTCAATGTTTAACTACTACCATGACAGTTAAATAAAATTTATTCCTTTGCAGTAGGGAAAATTGGCTTTACGCAAAACTGTAACCATAGAGCATTTTCCACCAGCCAAATATGCATATAGAATAGCCTTATTCTTTTATTACTCTCTGTGTGTTACATTGCCAGCATATTCCATGTGCTGACCCATTTCGGGCTGCAACGTTCATGTTGCAGACTTTTCAGACGATGATTAAGGTGCCTTTAGGTCGTGGTTCTATACTCAGTGATGCCGTTGGAGTTGATGGACTCACTTATCTTCCAAGTCTTCCGCTGTTATCGTTATTAGATGGCCTTAAGCCATATTTATTGTAATAAGTTCTCTTTTGAGACACTCGATGTAATAGTGTGTGATTGCTACTCTGTTATAAATCCTTCAAGTACTGTGTGGTGTCAGCATTACTGATCCAGGGATGACACCTAAGCACAGAGATTAGACCGTTTGAGGTCTAGTCGCTACACTAGGGTTGTGACACAGCGGAGGAACGAACGGCTTCTCAAACGCTCTGAGCGATTGCCAACTCTTCGGGCGTGGGTTGCTGACTGTTGGTAGAGAAGCTTCGTTCGATTTGTACGGTGACCCCCAGAAGCTGGGCGTGAGCGGCCTTGACATGGTCTTGGGCGGCCCCATCAGAGCTAAGGCCGCCGCTGCGGAACAGATAGCTGTTGTGCCACTCTCGCCGGTTGCTATCCCCGAGGCAGATGTTGCTGCCGCCACCTAGGAAGCAACAACGGTCGTTTGGGCTACCTTGGCCACCCGGTCATAGATTGCGGCCACACTCATGAACCTTGTTAGCACATGCATGGCCACGGCGGCCGCGCTCTCACCGGAGTGGTCCACCGAAGTTGCCCTGGCGACGCTGATAACCCACAAGTATAGGGGATCGCAACAGTTTTCGAGGGTAGAGTATTCAACCCAAATTTATATATTCGACACAAGGGGAGCCAAAGAATATTTGCAAGTTTTAGAAACTGAGTTGTCAATTGAATCACACCTGGAGATTAATTATATGCAGCAAAGTGATCAGTAGCACAGTAGTATGATAGCTTTGATAGTAGTGGTAGCAGCAACAGTAACGGTAACAGTGATAGTAATAGTTTTGCAGCAGTGACAATAGTAACAGCAATAGTAGTAACTTAGCAAGATCAATATGTAGGAAAATCATAGGCATTGGATCGGTGAATTCATTGGATGATATTCATCATAAAGCAGTTATAACCTAGGGCGATGCGGCACTAGCTCCAGTTTACAAAAATAATGTAGGCACGTATTCTGTAAATAGTCATACGTGCTTATGGAAAGAACTTGCATGACATCTTTTGTCCTACCCTCCCATGGCAGCAGGGTCCTATTGGAAACTAAGGGATATTAAGGCCTCCTTTTAACAGAGAACCGGAACAAAGCATTAACACACGGTGAATACATGAACTCCTCAAACTACGGTCATCACCGGAAAGTATCCCAACTATTGTCACTCTGGGGTTGCCGAATCATAACACGTAGTAGGTGACTATAACTTGCAAGATCGGATCTAGAACATGGATATAATGATGATAACATAAACGGTTCAGATCTGAAATCATGGCACCCAGGCCCAAAGTGACAAGCATTAAGCATGGCAAAGTCATAGCAACATCAATCTCAGAACATAGTGGATACTAGGGATCAAGCCCTAACAAAACTAACTCGATTACATGATGAATCTCATCCAACTCCTCACCAACCAGCGAGCCTACAAAGGAATTACTCACTCCCGGTGGAGAGCATCATGGAATTGGTGATGGAGGAGGGTTGGTGATG
The DNA here is from genome assembly GCF_018294505.1 of Triticum aestivum. Classification (NCBI taxonomy): domain Eukaryota; kingdom Viridiplantae; phylum Streptophyta; class Magnoliopsida; order Poales; family Poaceae; genus Triticum; species Triticum aestivum. The sequence continues at coordinate 95,916,831 of NC_057794.1, forward strand.
ACGAAGACAGAAGATTCCCTTCTCCGAAGCCCCAAACGGACTCCAGATCTAGCCTCCCGATGAAGAACAGGAGGTGATGGCGGCCCCGTATCGCGAAAAACAAGATAATTCTTCCTCCCTGATTTTTTCTGGAAATATGTGATTTTATAGCATCGGTTTCAGGGTCTGTGGGGCCACCAAGTGGGGACAACCCACCTGGGTGCCCCTGGAGGGGGGCGTGCCCTAGTGGGTTGTGCCCACCCAGGTACCCCCTTCTGGTGGTTCTTGGCTCCAGTATTTTTATTTATTCATATAAAAAATCCTCGCAAAGTTTCATTCCAATCCAAGAACTTTTATTTCTGCACAAAAACAACACCATGGTAGTTCTGCTGAAAACAACGTCAGTCCAGGTTAGTTTCATTCAAATCATGCAAATTAGAGTCCAAAACAAGAGGAAAAGCGTTAGGAAAAGTAGATATGACGGAGATGTATCAACTCTCCCAAGCTTAAACGTTTTCTTGTCCTCGAGAAATTCAGTAGATAAACTGAAAGTGAAAAATAAAAAAAATTACGAACTCTTTTGCTCTTGTTTGCGTAGATAAGCTTAAACGGCACCCAGGTTTTCAGCCAGGATTATAACTAACCTTGTCAGCAATAACTCTTAAAAATTATATTAACTCATATCAATGACATAATTAGCTAGCGAGCAATAATAAGATATCTCAAACAAAAACACGTTGTCAAAACAACCATGATATAATATGACAATAGTGGTATCTCGCTAGCCCTTTCTGAGACCGCAAAACATAAATCCAGAGCACCTCCAAAGTTCAAGCAGCGACTAAACATTGTAATTCATGATAGAAAAGATCCAGTCATGATGCATCCAACATTAGCTACACACAATGCATGAGCATGACAACAGTGCTCTCAGGTTCTGGCGCTTATTTGAGAAGGTGATGACACAACATAAAAGTAAATAGATAGTCCCTTCGTAGAGGGAAGCAGGGATTTGAAGAGGTGCGAGAGCTCAAGTTTTTAAAATAGAGGTAAATGAAAATTTGAGAAATGCACCCTTCTTGTTTACTTTGTGACCATCAGTTATCAATATCTTCCATGCTAAACACATTAGCGGTGGTTCCCAAGCGATAAAGTAAAGGTTATTACTCCATAGGAGTTTTTGTTTGATTATTTGTATGCTCTTTTCTTTTTGCAATTCGGGAATGGGAATCCCTATTACCACCCCTCTCGTGCAAGGACAAGTGAATAAACACTCGTCATGAGAATAACTCGCTTAGCATGGAAGATACCGACTACCTCCTATCGCTTTATGAACAATCCAGGCACACAAATAGGATATTTATTTGAAGTTTTTAGAGGTGGCACATGCAAATTTACTTAGGACGCCAGGATAATAGCGCATGTAGGTAGATATGGTGGACTCATCTAGAATAACTTTTTTTCAAGAAACTGTCCATCTCGAATAACTTGGGTTTAAGGTTTTTTATGCACAAGCAGAATTCCCGCTTAGTACTGGCGAAGGCTAGAAATTAGGTTGAGAAGCCGCCAGCTAGAGAGCAACAACGGTCATGAATATGCATTATGCATAAGTAACATTGGATACCAGCATGAGTAGGATATGAACACCATGAACATAAATATCATACTCCCTCCTTCCATCTATATAGGGCCTAATGCGTTTTTCGAGGCTAACTCTGACCAAATGTTAGAGCAATAATATATGACATGCAACTTACACAAAGCACATCATCAAATTCGTATGTGAAAGGAGCTTTCAATGATATAATTTTCACATTATGCATGTCATGTAGTATTAATTTTATCAATAGTCAAAGGCGGTCTTGAAAAACACATTAGGCCCTATATAGATGGAAGGAGGGAGTAGATGCTATGTTGGTTTTGATTCAACTACGTGCATGAACATGTGCCAAGTCAAGCCACCCAAACATTCAGAGGAGGATACCATATCATCATACTACATCACAATCATTTTAACACAATGTTGACATCCAAGATAAATCATTATCCACTCCTAGCTACTTATGCATGGCATGAGAAACTATAATCTCTAATTGTCATTGCAACATGTTTAATTAATAGATTGAATCATGGATACTAGGTTAAACATATTTACAGAAACAGAACAAGTCGAGTTCATACCCGTTTCTCTCTGCCACTGCCAGTTCATCAAATATCGTCGTTGTTGCCTTTCACTTGCACGACTGAACGATTATGAAAATAATAATAGTGCAAGAGTGCCATGGACTAAGCTGGAATCTACAAAAAAATTATTCAAGAGGAGAAGACAAGGTAATATGATCTCTTTGTTAGATCAACAATAATGCATATGAGAGCCACTCAACATTTTCATCGTGGTCTTCTCCTCGGTAAGACTCAATAAAAAGAAAAGAAATTTAGAGAAATGCACTGAAATATTTTTGGAGATTTTGGTTTTTCTTAAACAACCAAATAAAAGGGAAAAACAAAAACGAGAAAGACTATTTACACGAGAAATCTCCCAACAGGCAAAAGAAGAACAAGGAAATCTTTTTGGGTTTTATTTTTAGTACTACAACAATTAAAACTAGGAAGAATAACCTAAAAGAAGCAGGAAATATTTTTGTATTTTCTCAAAGTTTTTCAAACACACAAGAAGAAACCAAGAAAATAAATTTAGCATGGATAATGCAATGAAAAAGTGTGGACACTGACAACTGAAATGAAATGTGTGAACATAAATGTAATGTCGGTGGAAATACGTACCCCCCCCCCAAGCTTAGGCTTTTGGCCTCACTTGGTAATCGGTCAGTAGCCAACATAATGATTGGAGTGATAGCTCACAGAGGCTCTCAGTGCGCATGCCTTAGCATGCCGCGCAGCCACAACTGTCGCGTTATGAGCTCAGGCCTCGCTCTCGTGAACAAAATATCTTCCCTTAATGTGAACATCAAAGAGAGCAGGTGCAGGGAAATATGTGTCCACAATGGAACTTTTATTAAACAGCAGGTTGTAAGTGAAATTATGGGGTTCACCACTAAGGATCTTATGAGTGTCATAGCATCAAAGTCTAAGTATTGTGTGGGTAGAATAGGGTCATAAGGCAAAGGTGAAACACCCAGCTCTCTTGCTAAGCGCATGGCATAAATCCCACCATAAGAATATCCACTAGTAGTGTTATGTTGCAATCTACGTGCAACAATAGCTCCAAGGTTATAACTTTTGTCACCGGTGAGAGCGCTGCGTATGAGGCTCAAGTCAGGAGCACAAAGAGTAGTACAATCTTGTTTACCTACAATACATTTTCCATTAAATAAATAAAAGTACTGGATTGAGGGAAAATGAATGCGCTTTATTCTACCCTGCGTCACTCCCCTAGTCTCACCATAGCAAAGACTAGTCAAGAATATCTCAAACTCGGATCTTGGTGGTTCGTCAAGCGAACCCCAGAATGGGATTTTGCAGCAGTAGGCAAATCTCTCTAGAGATATGGTAAATGGATTTTCATACAGTTTAAATGACACCCTAGACTCACGGGGATGGAATTTAAATCCTTTGGTAAATGATTCAGTGAGAGTGAGGTGTTGGTTGCACTTATCTGAAATGTAGGGAGAGAGCTCGGCATTGTGAACATATTGCTCAATTTCTCGCTTAATGCCCACACGCACCATATAATCGGTGCATGGCCATAAGCATGTTTTGGTGGCGGCATCTCGTATGGAACTTTCACTTGGTTCAACATAAGACCGACGAGCAGAGCTGCTACTAGAAGATGCCTCCGAGGATCTCCTCCTCGAAGAACTCCTTCCAAAGAGGTTCATCATATTCACGTACAATTTTATGAAAATTTTCGGCTCACAAAAATTTGTTAACAAAACTTCACAAGATTGAAAGCAACTACTCATAGGTATGCCTAGAGGCCTTAACAAGCATTCAAACTACTTAGAACTCTAAGGATTCAACATGCAAGCTCATCTACAGCAGCACCAAGAGTAGCTAATTATTCAAAATACAAACCACTAAAGCAAAAACTAATTGGACCAACGGAGGAGTCACATACCAAGCAACAATCCCTCGAAACAGTTTCAGAAACGGAGCTTCGAGCAAAGAGATCGAAATCCACGGGTTCAGGAGCAAGAACACAAGAGAGAGAGAGAGAGAGAGAGAAACAGTGATTTTTTCTGGAGGTAGGTGGTGTTGTCGGATGAAGAGTAAGTGAGGGAGCCCACATGGGGGCCACAACCCACCAGGGCGTGCCTGGGTGTCCTGGCGCGCCCAGGTGGGTTCTGCCCACCTGGTGCACCTCCCTCTGATGTTATTTGCACCAAAAACTCCTAAATATTCAGAAAAAAATCGTATTAAATTTTCAGAGCATTCTGAGAACTTTTATTTTTGGGTCATTTTTTATTGCACGGGAAATTTAGAAAACAGAGAAAACATGGCATTTTATTTTATTTAACTAATAAAAACATAAACAAAAGGTAGGGACAGAAGGTAGTGATCACTAAATTCGTCAACTTCATACCTCTCAAAACTGATCAAGTAATAAGATTGATCAAGTCTTACTAACAACCACTTCGATTAGCATGAAACCGAAGAACTTTCATAAATCACTAAGTTACCTCAACGGGCATATGAATGTCCCCAACAGTAAGCATTTTATATTTCTTTTTATCAGTGGGTAGAGGTAGTTGAAAACTTCCAATAGTAATTGTCAGAGATTTTTCAATAACATTAATACCATTCACTTGGAATTGTTTCTTCGGAAAGTGCATCGTATGCTCATTACCATCGATATGAAAAGTGACCTTGCTTTTATTGTAATCAATAACAGCCCATGCAGTATTCAAGAAGGGTCTACCAAGGATAATCGACATGTTGTCGTCCTCGGGCATCTCAAATATAACAAAGTTAGTCAAAATGGTAACATTAGCAACAACAATGGGCACATCCTCACAAATACCGATAGGTATGGCAGTTGATTTGTCAGCCATTTGCAAAGATATTTCAGTAGGTGTGATTTTATTGAAATCAAGTCTTTTATATAAAGAGAAAGGCAGCACACTAACACCAGCTCCCAAATCACATAAAGTGGTTTTCACATAATTTCCTTTGATGGAGCAAGGTATAGTTGGTATTCCCAGATCTTCAAGTTTTTTAGGTACTCCATCTTTAAACTATAATTAGCAAGCATGGTGCAGATTTTAGCTTTCGTTATTTTTCTCTTATTGGTGATGATGTCTATCATGTACTTTGCATAAGGAAGCATTTTTAAGATATCAGTCAAGCGAGTGCGCAAAAAGACTGGGCTCAACATTTTCGCAAAGTGTTCAAATTCTTCATCATCTTTCTTTTTAGTTGACTTAGGTGGAAAGGGTATAGGTTTTTGAACCCATGGTTCTCTTTCCTGACCATGTTTTCTAGCAACAAAGTCTCTTTTATCATATCTTTTATTCTTGGGTTGTGGGTTATCAAGATCAACTGCTGGTTCCATCTCAACATCATTGTCTGGTTCTTTATTATTTCTTTGAGTATCTTCCCGAACCTCATCATTATCTTTTCATTATCAGAGGGTGAGTGTTCACTACCAGATTGAGTTTCAGCATCAGAGATAGAAACTTCATTATCATTATCACGAGGTTTTTCTACTTCAGGTTCACTAGGGGCATGCAAAGTCCTATCATTTTTCCTCTTCCTTTTCTTTTTAGAAGGAATAGGTGCATCAATGTTAACCCTTTGAGAGTCTTGTTCAATTCTTTTTGGGTGTCCCTCAGGATAAAGTGGTTCCTAAGTCATCCTACCTCCTCTAGTCATTACTCTAACAGCATGATCATTGATATTATTATTCATCTCATCTAACAACTCTCTTTGAGATTTAGCAACTTGTTCTAACTGAGTTTGAACCACGGAAGCATGCTTCCCCATGCCTCTAACATCATTTGAGATTCTAAATAACAAGTCACTCAAGCGAGCAATCATATCAGAATTGTATTTCAATTGTTTCATAACATTTGCATTGAAGTGATCTTATTTTCTAATGTAATTTTCAAACTCATAAAGGCATTGGCTAGGGTGCATATTGTGAGGATTATCATTATCATTGAATTTCATTAGATAATTTACCTATACCACCTTAGGTGGTGGTGGTGTATCGAGCCCATGTATTTCTTCAATAGGAGGTAAATTTTTGACATCCTTGGCTTTAATACCTTTTTCTCTCATAGATTTCTTTGCCTCTTGCATATCTTCAGGACTGAGATATAAGATACCCCTCTTCTTTGGAGTGGGTTTAGGCGGTGGTTCAGGAAGAGTCCAATCATCATAATTTTTCAATATGTAATTCAATAATTCTTAATATTTCTCAATAGTTTGTTCCCTAAAAACACAACCAGCACAACTATCTAGGAAATCCCTGGAAGCATCAGTTAGTACATTATAGAAGATATCAAGTATTTAATTTTTCTTAAGAGGATGATCCGACAAAGCATTAATAAATTGGAGAAGCCTCCCCCAAGCTTGTGGGAGACTCTCTTCAATTTGCACAAAGTTAAATATTTCTTGTAAGGCAGCTTGTTTCTTATGAGCAGGGAAATATTTTTCAGAGAAGTAATAAATCATGTCTTGGGGACTACGTGCACAACCAGGAGCAAGAGTATTGTACCAAGCTTTAGCATCACCCTTTAATGAGAACGGAAATAATTTGAGAATATAGCGAATTTTCTCACCATGAGCGAAAAGGGTGGCTATGTCATTCAACTTAGTAAGATGTGCCACAACAGTTTCAGTTTCATAACCATGAAAAGGATCAGATTCAACCAAAGTAATCAACTCTGGGTCGACAGAGAATTCATAATCCTTATCGTTAACAAAGATAGGTGAAGTAGGAAACTGAGGATCACATTTCATTTTAGCATTCAAAGTCTTTTGTTTATATTGCATATTAATTTTTCTAAATCATCTCTATCCTTACAAGCAAGAATATCCCTGGTTGCCTCCTCACCCATAACATAACCTTCTGGTACCTTTGGAAATTCATATCTAGGAGGGCTAGTTCTAATAGGGTTTTCAAGATTTTCAGTTCCAAGCTCTACATCAGTTTCAACAATTTCATCAGTTTTAGCATTCTCGAAAGCTTTAGTTCTAGCAATTTGTTCATCAAGAAATTCACCTAGTGGTACATTATCATCAAGTAAGGTACTAGCATCATCATAAATATCATTCATAGCAGAAGTAGCATCATCAATAACTTGCGACATATCAGGATTAATAGCATGTGGTGGTGTTGCAAGTCTACTTATAACAGAAGGTGAATCAAGTGCAGAGCTAGATGGCAGTTCCTTACCTCCCCTCGTCTTAGAGGGAAAATCTTAGTCTTAGCATCCTTTAGATTCTTCATAGTAATAATTTGATAATAATCCCAAGTGACTCAACAAATATAGCTATGCTCCCCGGCAACGGCGCCAAAAAAGGTCTTGATAACCCACAAGTATAGGGGATCGCAACAGTTTTCGACGGTAGAGTATTCAACCCAAATTTATAGATTCGACACAAGTGGAGCCAAAGAATATTTGCAAGTATTAGCAACTGAGTTGTAAATTCAACCACACCCGGAGATTAATTATCTGTAGCAAAGTGATCAGTAGCACAGTAGTATGATAGAAAGTAATATTTTTGGATTTTGTAGTGATTGTAGCAGTAGCAGCGGAAAAGTAAATAAGCGAAGAACAATATCTGGAAAAGCTCGTAGGCATTGGATCGGTGATGGAGAATTTGCCGAATGCGATTAATCATGTAATAGTCATAAACTAGGGTGACAAAGAACTAGCTCCAATTCATCAATGTAATGTAGGCATGTATTCCGAATATAGTCATACGTTCTTATGGAAAAGAACTTGCATGACATATTTTGTCCTACCCTCCCGTGGCAGCGGGGACCTATTGGAAACTAAGGGATATTAAGGCCTCCTTTTAATAGAGTGCCGGACCAAAGCATTAACACATAGTGAATACATGAACTCCTCAAACTACGGTAATCACCGATAAGTATCCCGATTATTGTCACTTTGGAGTTAACGGATCATAACACATAATAGGTGACTATAGACTTGCAAGATAGGATCAAGAACTCTCATATATTGATGAAAACATAATAGGTTCAGATCTGAAATCATGGCACTCGGGCCCTAGTGACAAGCATTAAGCATAGCAAAGTCATGGCAACATCAATCTCAGAACATAGTGGATACTAGGGATCAAACCCTAACAAAACTAACTTGATTACATGATAAATCTCATCCAATCCATCACTGTCCAGCAAGCCTACGATGGAATTACTCACGCACGGCGGTGAGCATCATAAAATTGGTGATGGAGGAAGGTTGATGATGACGATGGCGACGGATTCCCCTCTTCGGAGCCTCGAACGGACTCCAGATCAGCCCTCCCGAGAGAGTTTAGGGCTTGGCGGCGGCTCCGTATCGTAAAACGTAATGAATCCTTCTCCCTGATTTTTTTCTCCCCGAAAGTGAATATATGGAGTCAAGGTTGAGGTCGGTGGAGCGTCAGGGGGGCCACGAGGCGGGGGCGCGTCCAGGGGGGTAGGGCGCACCCCCCACCCTCATGGACAGGGTGTGGGGCCCCTGACATGGATCTTTCTTCCAGTATTTTTTATATATCCCAAAATAATTCTCCGTTGATTTTCAGGTCATTCCGAGAACTTCTATTTCTGCACAAAAATAGCACCATGGCAATTCTGCTGAAAACAGCGTCAGTTCGGGTTAGTTCCATTCAAATCATGCAAGTTAGAGTCCAAAACAAGGGCAAAAGTGTTTGGAAAAGTAGATACAACGGAGACGTATCAGCCTCCAAGGAGGAGGCGGGCCACAAGCGTCGATGGTGTCCGCATCGGCAGCTGCGGAGCATGGATTTCACCTTGGTCAAGTCCAAATGCCCTCGAAGATCGCCGGAGTAGTGCAGACCGAAGATGGGGAGGCAAGTTGCTAGCTTGGCCCACTAACATGGAGAGGAGAGCCACATCCCGCTACCGGCGAGGAGAAACGCACATGAGGGCGTCGGTCATGGCCGCCCCCGCACCAGTACGTGCCCCTCGTCTTTCGGATTCGCCATGAGCAGAGCATCAGCAAGGCCGTCGCAGAGCCACCCACTCACTGCGCCGTCGCCAGTCGCCTCCACCCTAGCCACGCATAATCCGGAACCCACCATGCGAATCTAGGAAGGCCCTGGGATCCCCCAGCGATGGCACCACTCACCGAAAGACCACACGAGGAGGGAAGGGAATGGCTCCATGAGGGGAAAAGACATACAAGCCACCCGCACCACTACACCTCGACGAGATCCAGAAGCGACCACGCTGCCACGCCTCCCAACCTGTTGCCACGCGCTAAGACCAACGCTGCATGTCGCAGTCGGTTTCGGAGGAGAGGGAGCAATGTCATCCCATCCCATGACTCTGCTATGCTGAGGAGGCCCCATGCCACCGCGTGCCGGCCAGAGGAGGAACGGCCCCGCCGCTGCCGACACCGTGTGGCTTTGCCCCGTGGCGGTGAGGTGGAGGGGAGGTGGCTAGGCTAACGGTAGGGTTTCTCTCCTAGGCCGCCCGCGTGGAGCGACCGAGGAGAAGGGAAAGTGAAATTAACAATTAATTTCATATAGTGGTTAGTGCACATTGCGTTTAGCGGGTCCAATCCATGTAAGTTTGACGAGTGGTGGAATAACCAATACAGCTTCTGGAGATCAAATGGTCGTGAGACTAGGCCTAATGTGTTGAGAAAATTTATATATATGATGCGATTCATAAAAAATATATTTCTTCTGATTTTGTATACAAGGTCACTTCATATTTTTATGTCTAACTTTGACCAGTAATTTTAACATTAAAATGTGAGTTACATGTCACTGGATGCACATTTCAAATAATTTTTCAATGATATATTTTTTATGACATATAATTCATATTTTGTTGACCAAAATTGTAGGTTAATGTTTGACACAAAAACAATGTGGCATTGTATACAAAAACGGATGGAGTATTAACATTTCAAAAGACTAAGAAAAAAACATAAATGTACCAGTGGGCTGAATTGCCAATATGTGATTTTTTTTGCAAGAAATACACCCATTTGCATT